>NC_051213.1:17049947-17167447 GCF_015220715.1 Pygocentrus nattereri
CCTGGAATAGATACGTTGTCTCTCTGTGTTTCCCTGTGTCCCTGTGCTCTGCTGACCTTTCTGCACGGTGTTGCCTATGAGGGGGTCAGTGGCTGGGACATAGCTGGAGCCAGAACAGGAGAGCTATGGACTCTTGAGATGAAGATGAAGGGAACTCGGTGGCTGTGTCGTCTCCAGCAGCCCTCTCTGGATCGGACCGGTTAACGACGGACACGCGCTGTGCTGGAGGAGCAGTATGCAGGAGGCTGACCTACCGGCCACAAATGCTTTCACAGGTAAGGAATGGCTCTAGAGAGTGGAGTGCTATTGATTGCCTGATTAATTTAAGGCTATTTACATGTAAACATTTTAAACTCAGTGTACAGTACAGAGGCCTCTGTTTTGATTTTGCTGTGCAGGCTGTGTACTGTGCCTGACAGTGCAGCAGAGTTGTGAGTTTAAACCCTAGGGGAACTGTGTGGATGTTACTCCAGAGATGCACAAACAGAGTGCGATCGATAACTGCAAGGTTAAAGAGTATGTGTGTTTACAACTCAGGGTTCAGATCAGGTGGACACAACAGTTCTGTTGACTTTGGGTGTCTTTTGGTGTGAGTATGGTGACCTTTCGATGTATACATAAAAATAATAATAATAATAATAGTAATACAGGTTATCACGTGCTTTCTGTCAGCATATGTAGTTTTATATATTCACCACAAAATAAGGCTGAACAATATATTGTTTGTTAATCATTATCATGTTGTGGGTCCGCACAGAGACTGCAGTATGGAAATGAGCCCTCTATCCAGACACAGTTCCTGTCCATTGCTGCATTTTTGCTTTCCAATCTAGCAAGCCTAAGTTGTCACATTGTTAACTTAATGCAGGTCTGATTATCACCTCACTTCCGTTCTTGGAGGAGTGCTTGTGTCCATTCCCTAGCAGATTCCAAGATTGTCAAATGTGGACAGAGAGTGCAGGTCTACCCCTCTATAAAAGGACAAGTGCTAAAACGTGACATTAAAGCCTATCAGTACAGCATAATTCTGGACTTCTAGGTTTTATCTTAACTTTTTCATTCAACTCTGTATTAACTGTCCATTTTCCTACTGATTTTTGATCTTCAGGCCCACACACATCCTAAAATACAGATGGCAAATGTAATTTGTGGACAAAGTGCTGTATTAAGTACAATTAATTTGTGTGTATGACTCTGAGGATGCAAGCAAATATATCATTAAGGGTTGTGGGTGGATGGCAGTCATTCAGAAACTGATTGCGGTCTGGCATACTTCAGTGAAGCCCTTGTTAGCTGTTTAAAATATTGCAGGGTTGAATGCTTTTGAGCATGGAGAGTAACCTTTCCAGTGGCATTTCCACACGAACATTGATTCGACACCAATAGCTTGAAATCTGGGCTCAGCTTGGTTTTCTCAACGCAATGTTTTTAGGGCCACAAAACCATTGGGGTGATGTAACAGCGTAGCTATTCCCTGATCAGTTCTATGTTTATACTGATATTGTGCCACCGCATTCTGCATTATTTAATATCCAAAAACAGTTCAGTTAGCTTACACAGTTGTCAAATACATGAAAGCCATGCATGTTTTTAAATACCCTATTCATTAATGTCAAAGCTACAGTCTAGTAACAGTTTCTAAATGTTAGTGGTACTGCTAACTTGGAGAGAGTAGCTGCCCTAATATCAGCTTAGCTAGCATGCTGCCAGCCCTGCTCACCACAGAGCAGGCTTGATTCTAACTGACACATTATTTACAGACACAAGATAGATGAAAAATGCCTAAGATGTGAGGAAGAAAAGCTGGGTGGCTGCTGTTAGAGGGACAAAAAGCCAAAATTAAACTTTTTCTGTGGTGTTTACATCTCTAGCCTTCTGGCTCATGCTAATGCTAGCTGACTCTTCTCTCCATAGCTAATGAGATGAAAAAAAAAACATCAGTATAGATTAGATTTTTAACAGGTGCTTTGTTATCACAAAAAAACATCAGCCAGAGTTGAGTGATTGGTTTTGAAGTGACCGGAAGCTGAACTCAAACCCGTTCTATAGTCTTTTAAGCTAAAGCCTGATGGACTAAGATAATTTGAGCATACTATGCCTCCCTGTTAGCAGTGAGCCACTCGTTTGTCTAGTGTTCTTCAGTATTTTGTGGTTCCCATAACCCATACTTTTCTACATCATTTAAACACAGCATGTGAAAATTCCATGATGAATAGACTTATAGAAATGCTCCAAAATGGCTTGCAGTACTTGTTTTTCTTCGGACAGCGATAATATAAAGCTTTGTCTTTCACTTTCTGAATGTCATGGAGCCACAGGCTGAAAAATCAAACTGAAGAACAACATGCATTGAATGAGAGGAAATCTCTACTCCTGCAACAGTGCAGATCAAGGGTGACCAATCATGCAGTAACTCACCGTAGATGAAGCCCTCCCTGAAGCATATGAACAGTATGTCAAAATAAGTTCTTTTATGCTTGTGTGTAGTTACATGTCCAATCAGATATTGTGTTCCATGAGTACTGGGGAAGATGAATGAGACACACAGCCACCCAAATATTGCAAACAACTGAATATAATAGATCACCCAGTTGAGAAGGCTACCGAGCGACACATACAGTGACTTGTAAGCTAAACTTGAAAAGGCAGGCAAACTAATCACATGAGAGATAAACATAGACTTTATCACCTCAGGGATCAAAGCTGCTTTGGTCTCAAGGTTACTCTACCACTGTCGCCTGTGAGAGTGCAAGTGCCAGGCGTGAGGCCATTTAAACAGAGATGATGTGCTCATCTGAGTCCAGTAGCTCAAAAGAAGAAAACTCAGACTGACCGTTTTGTTAATTAGGGATGTAAAAATGTACTATTGTGATCCATCAACGTGTCCTTCTAATCTTTAAACAAATCGGTAATTTCCATGTCCTCCCAACACAAGCTGCTCACAATGGAGTGATTCACATTATGTTCCTTTTCAAAAACACACCAACATTCACATAAACATCTACCCAAGCACACCTCAGCTGCATTGCAAGTTTCTTTTTAATTTCCATCTAAAGGAAATGGAAGGTCAGAGGAAAACAAATGAGAAAACAGGGATTCAAAACTCTGTTAAAAGTCAAGAGTCTATCATTCAGTACCCAGTAAACCACCAGAAACCAAAAAGCCTTCAGATAAACTCCGCTTCAGGACAGAAAAAATCCTCAGATATTTGTGTCCATTTTTCCACTGTGAGAAAAAAACTAAATGCTGTGGGACTGAAAGGATTTGTAGCTGTCAATAAGCTGTTGCTGAGTAAATTGACAAAATAGGACATTTACACAGGAATACTGAAACTTTAGCTTTTGTGGACTGAGTATTCTAAACTGCTAATTTTGATTACTTGGATAGTGAGTAGCAGAAAAGGCAGAGGCAGAAGTGGATCTATCAAAGCAGCAACTTAACAACTAATATATATATATATATATATATATATATATATATATATATATATATATATATATATATAAATATATATATATATATATATATATATATATATATATATATATATATATATATATATATATATTCTAATTTTCTGCTTTTTTTCCTGGTGCTGAAAAACTAATAAACATCTGTTTATTGGCCATTGTGACTGGAAAAAAATTCTATAAAAGTAAATGTGATCTGAATTTGGCACGGTAAGCTATGTGCATAAGTTAAGCATTTAAGACTAAATAAATAAATAAAAATCTAAGCTTTATCCAGAATTATCTATATTCCACTACTGTGTCAATAGGTCTACTACAAAGTTGTCTATTTACTGTTTTCAAAAATGAATAATAATTCTGAATGCTACTAAATTAATCAGATTGTGTCCTGGTGAAATTTTAGTTTTCATGGTGCAGGGAAATGTTTCCTACAGAACTGTAATGGAATTGTTCCCTACAGAACTGTAATGGAATTGTTCTCAGGATAGCGATTTACACCCCTAGTGGTAACTAAACAATCTGAGACACTACATTATGATTCAGTGCATTAGCTTAAACTTTAAAGGATGATTCTAAACAGTAGGACACAGCAGTTAAGCATGGAATAGGAGTTATGTTTCCAATGTGCATACCAGCGAGTACATACAGCCCGTATATAGACAGAATCTGGCAACCTGTATGTGCTTCGAGTGCATCGTTGAGGGACTGGCGTATCTGGTGTCAAGCCATGCAGTGTGTATGGCACACAACAGCTTCTGTTCAACAGACAAAAGGTTGCAGTGCATGGTTTCAGTGACAGGCATGCTAGCAACTTCAGCAAATGCTGTACTATTCAGTTGTAGAGCATTCTTCTGACCTTCTCCAGGCTCAGGTTCATGAATAAGGAAGTACAGACACATTGGCCAGTACATGGAGTGGTTTATACCATGACGTGAAAGCAAACAGACAGGGTGTGTTCTCTCAGGAAGCAACCAGATACACAAGGAATTCGGGTGTGCTGATGCAAGATTTCTCCTAATTCACCTTGAAGACTAATCACATTGTGTGTTCTATCAGCACTCAAGTGAAGTCTGGCTGGCATTTAGCCAGTCCCTCTTGAGATGACACACACCTGTATGTCCTGATGTAAAAGACGCACTTATGTGTCTGTGTAGTTAATCAAGATCACCCTTTCCAAAACAACTCTAAAAGAAAAACCTGAAAGTGCTGTTTTCTGATCACTAAGCTGCAGAGCCAGTGTGGTGATGAACTGATATTTGTGAGAAAAGCAAAAGAGAGACTGGAGTGCAATATTAGCAGTTTATATATGCTACTAGAGCTGGCATATCTTTATAGATGGGTATCAGAATTGGATCATTATCAGCAGAAAATGCTAGATCAGATATCAGAAGAAAGGAATGGGTCTGATGCAGTCCTGTAACACAGTCTATCCTCCTGATGCAGTCCTGTAACACACCTCTATCCTGTAGTAGTACGTACTTGCATTGTGTGATGTGGTGGTGTTAGCTGTGTTTCCCCCTGTGGGGTGGGTAGTAGCTTTACTAGTTTTAGCATAATAGTCAGCTTTTAGATGCACACTCTAGGTGAACTGCTTCAAATATATTTTGTTTTGGATGCACAGTTGGAAGCAGCCAAGAAATAAATTTGGCTGAGCTATAAAAATAAAACAAAACAAAAAAATGTAACTTGACTAGGGGTGTTTAAACTTTGTTGCATATGACTGTATACCATATTTGCATCAAAATACCAAAATTAGAAATCCCCTTAAAGATTTTAAAATGTCAGTTTGGCTAACTAGAGCAATTAATTTAACTCCTATTGCAATTTTGGAAAGTACTGGAATTGTGCTTCATATGCTCATCTAGCCCAGACAGCCATATTTCTGAAAAGAAAGTGTTCATACCATCTCTTCTTTAATACTGTAGTTATGATCTTTCCTAGGCATTCACACGCTGGTGTAATAAAGTGAGTTGCCTTGATAGGGTTGTGTATGATTGTACATGGGACTGTTGGTGTCTTTCACTCAGGTTGAAGATTTTCACAAGTTATTCTACCAAAAGAAGGTCCAGAGATTCGGTTCCTCCTTGCTTAAACGTGAAGTGCGTAGGAACACTTTAAGGTCTGTAGCACCAGCTTTGTGGACATGGTTGCCTGGAAGTCTTAAAAAGGTTGACTGCATGTCAATGTTTAGATATGCCATTAAGAAATGCTCGAGTGGAAGAAGAAAACTAGATAATCCATCCATCCATCCATCCATCCATCCATCCATCCATCCATCCATCCATCCATCATCTTCCGCTTCTCCGGGGTTCGTGTCGCGGGGGCAGCATCCTGAGCAATGAAGCCCAGACCTCCCTTTCCCCAGCCACTTCCACTAGCTCCCTGGGAGGGATTCCAAGGCGCTCCCAGGCCAGCTGGGCGATATAGTCACGCCAGCGTGTCCTGGGTCTTCCCCGGGGTCTCCTCCCCGGTGGACTTGCCTGTGACAACTCCCAAGGGAGGCGTCCAGGAGGCATCCTAACAAGATGCCCGAACCACCTCAACTGGCTCCTCTTGACGTGAAGAAGCAGCGGCTCTACTCCGAGTCCCTCCCGGATGACCGAACTTCTCACCCTATCTCTAAGGGAAAGTCCAGCCACCCTGCGGAGGAAACTCATTTCGGCCGCTTGTATTCGCGATCTCGTTCTTTCGGTCATTACCCAAAGCTCATGACCATAGGTGAGGGTGGGAATGTAGATCGACCAGTAAATCGAGAGCCTTGCCTTATGGCTCAGCTCTTTCTTTACCACAACAGACCGGTAAAGAGCCCGTATCACTGCTGACCCAGCAGCCAATCCGCCTGTCAATCTCCCGCTCCCTTGTACCATCACTCGTGAACAAGACCCCGAGATACTTAAACTCCTCCACTTGAGGCAAGAGCTCATCCCCGACCCAGAGAGGGCTCTCCACCCTTTCCCGCGTGAGAACCATGGCCTCAGATTTGGAGGTACTGATCCTCATCCCGGCCGCTTCACACTCGGCTGCAAACCGATCCAGTGAAAGCTGAAGTTCACGGCCTGATGTCCCCAATAGGACCACATCATCTGCAAACAGCAGAGATGTGACCCTGAGGTCACCAAACCGGACACCCTCCATCCCCTGACTGCGCCTAGAAATTCTATCCATAAAAATTATGAATAGAATCTGTGACAAAGGGCAGCCCTGACGGAGTCCAACTCTCACTGGGAAAAAGTCCGACTTACTGCCAGCCATGCGAACCAAACTCCTGCTTTGTTTGTACAGGGCCTGAATGGCTCGTGGCAAAGAGCCATGTACCCCGTACTCCCGAAGCACCTCCCACAGAATACCCCGGGGAACACAGTCGAATGCCTTCTCCAAATCCACAAAGCACATGTGGACTAGTTGGGCAAACTCCCATGAACCCTCCAGAATCCAGGAGAGGGTAAAGAGTTGGTCCAGTGTTCCACGACCAGGGCGGAACCCGCACTGCTCCTCCTGAATCTGAGGTTCGACTATAAGCCGGACTCTCTTCTCCAGTACCCTTGCATAGACCTTACCAGGGAGGCTGAGGAGTGTGATTCCCCTGTAGTTGGAACACACCCTCCGGTCCCCCTTTTTAAAAGGAGGCACCACCACCCCAGTCTGCCAATCCAGTGGCACCACCCCCGATGTCCACGCAATGTTGAAAAGGCGTGTCAGCCAAGACAGCCCCACAACATCCAGAGCCTTGAGGAACTCGGGACGGATCTCATCCACCCCTGCAGCCCTGCCGCCAAGGAGCTTTTTAACTACCTTAGCGACTTCGGCCTCAGTAATGGACAAGCCTATTCCCGTGTCCCCAGACTCTGCCTCCTCACTGGAGAACGTGTTGGTGGGATTGAGAAGGTCCTTAAAGTATTCCTTCCACCGCCCAATGACGTCTTCAGTCGAAGTCAGCAGCACACCATCTCCACTATATACAGTGCTAGTGGCACACTGCTTTCCCCTTGAGTCGCCTGACGGTTTGCCAGAATCTTTTCGGAGCCGACTTAGTCACTTTCCAAGGCTTCACCAAACTCTTCCCACACCCGGGTTTTTGCCTTGGGAACGACTGAAGCCGCAGATCGCTTGGCCTGTCGATAACTGCCAGCTGCCTCTGGTGTCCTACAGGCCAGCCATGTCCGGTAGGACTCCTTCTTCAGCTTGACGGCATCTCTCACCTGGGGTGTCCACCACCGGGTTCGAGGATTACCGCCCCGACAGGCACCAACTACCTTGCGACCACAGCTACAGTCAGCCGCTTCAACAATGGAGGAGCGGAACATGGCCCATTCTGAGTCAATGTCCCCCACCTCCCCCGATATCTGGTCAAAGTTCTGACGGAGGTGTGAGTTGAAGATCAATCTGACAGGTTCTTCTGCCAGACGTTCCCAGCAAACCCTCACTATACGTTTGGGTTTGCCTGGTCTGACTGGCATCTTCCCCCACCACCTGATCCAACTCACCACCAGGTGGTGATCAGTTGACAGCTCAGCTCCTCTCTTTACCCGAGTGTCCAGTACACATGGCCGCAAGTCCGCTGACACGACAACAAAGTCAATCATTGAACTGCGGCCTAGGGTGTCCTGATGCCATGTGCACTTATGGACATCCTTGTGTTCAAACACAGTGTTCGTGATGGACAAACTGTGGTTTGCACAGAAGTCCAAAAACTGAACACCACTCGGGTTCAGATCAGAGAGGCCATTCCTCCCAATCACACCCCTCCAGGTCTTACTGTCATTGCCCACGTGAGCGTTGAAGTCCTCCAGTAGGACAATCGAGTCTCCAGGAGGAGCACTTTCAAGCACCCCTTCCAAGGACTCTATGAAGGCTGGCTATTCTGAACTGCTGTTCGGTGCATAAGCACAGACAACAGTCAGGACCCGTTCCCCAACCCGAAGGCGTAGGGAAGCTACCCTCTCGTCCACCGGGGAAAACCCCAACATACAGGGGCCGAGTCGAAGGGCTATGAGAGCCCACACCTGCCCGCCACCTCTCACCATGGGCAACTCCAGAAAAGAAAAAAGTCCAGCCCCTCTCAAGGAGATTGAACCCAGAGACCAAGCTGTGTGTTGAGGTGAGCCCGACTATATCTAGCCGGTATCTCTCAACCTCGCGCACCAACTCAGGCTCCTTCCCCGCCAGTGAGGTAACGTTCCAAGTTCCAAAAGCCAGTTTCAGCAACCGAGGATCAGAACGCCAAGGCCCATGCCTTCGGACACTGCCCGATCCACAATGCGCCGCACCCCTACTACTGCCCCTCCCATCGGTGGTGGGTCGATGGGAGGGGGTACTCATGTAGCTCCTTCGGGCTGGGCCCGGCCGGGCACCATGAGTGAATGCCCGGCCACCAGACGCTCGCTGGCGAGCCCCTCCCCCAGGCCTGGCTCCAGGGTGGGGCCCCGGTAACCCTGATCCGGGCAGGGTACACAAGTCCTGCTTTGTTGTCCTCATAGGGGTGGTTATGGATCACACTTTGTCTGGCCTGTCACCTAGGACCAGTTTGCCATGGGAGACCCTACCAGGAGCTTTTGCTCCAGGCAACATAGCTCCTAGGGTCCTTCAAGCACACAAACCTCTCTACCACGATAAGGTGGTGATCCATGGAGAGGAAAACTAGATATTTAATGTTTTAATTTAGTTTTGGTGATGAATTTTTTTTATTGTTAACTCTAAATGATTGAATTGGCATGTACAGTGATTTTGAATGTTGGGGCCAGGCTTGGTATGTCATATCAACTGCCTACTGTTGGATTTGTTTAATTAAGGGACCACAATGAAAATAAGTCATCAGACTTTTGTTTGTTGTCCTTGACTTTTTTTATTTAATATACACATTTCATTACAGGCAATGTGGTGAATGCTGTTTGTTTTAAAATAAACAATAGTGTAATAAAATATATAAATCAATTGATTGTCCTTCCAAAAGAGAAAATTGGGCAGATTGTTCCTTTTAAATGTGACAAATCAATTTCCACATTTAAAGTAAGTGTTGTTTACTCACAAGGATTGGGAGAAAGCAAACTACTGAGAGAAGCCTCTGCAAATCATGTGAGGGGAGGAAGTTGTAACTTCTCTTAAATATAATGTGACTTATTAGTCACAAAAGAACGATATCCAGGCTGCTTGAAGGGGACAAACAGTTTTTATTTATGAAAAAGAAAGAAAAGGTGACGTAAAGTAGTCAGTAGATTGGCACAATCATATTATGATTTGTATTCCTCTATATTTACTCCTACTCTTCATGCCTTACAATATATTATAAACAGACTGCCGAAATTTAAAGTGACTTTAAAGGGAGATTCTGTGAGTTGTTAAAATCTGTGTAATGTTGAGTGGTTTGTAGTGAAATGGTACACTGTAAAGAAATTTACTGACATGGATTTTTTTACAGTGGTGGTGATTTAAAAACCAAGGGTTGAAACGTGTACAGTTCAGATATAGCCATTTTATTTATCAACCACAATGACCAGTGAACCTGATAATGTTAAAGTTCTTGTCACATCAAACCACTATGTATTAGTGTGTACATTTCAGCAATTTAGAAATGCAGAAATTTAGAAAAATCAGTAGAATTCCCCTTTAACGATTGGGCTTTGCTTTTGAATCAGAAAAGTTTATGATGGACTTTGTTTAGGGTGCCATGATTCCTTTAAAAAAAAAAAAAAACTGAAAACATTCTTATTATGTGATGTTAGTACCAGTACTATCATCATGCTTGACAAGTATTAGAATGTGTAGTCCTGTTTTTGGCTTTGTCAGTTATTATTCTGATTTACAAATATTTACAAGAATGACTGTGCTGAAGAACCTACATGGAATATTTTACATGTCTTCCTTTAAGATTTTGTAACTCTGGAAAAATTTATGCTTTTGGGAATCAACTCACTTTTACCCGAACAAAAGGACGGTTCCTTTGCAGGTGGTACATGACATTACTGCTTAATTTTCATACATACCCATTCTATGTAGCCGTAAAAAGGATATTGATATTCCTTTTAAGAGTTTAAGTATTGTCAAGCACTGCTCTGTGAAGCAAAGCAGTCTGCTTCAGTGAATTAAAGTATGCTGATACTCATTTACATACCTAACTCTGACAGTAAGTGTTTCAGGTTTGTGGCTGCTAAAATATTTCACAGAGGTAAATTGAATAAGGCCATGTGAGCAGTTGGAAATGTAGTTGAGGCTTGGCCATTGTCCATGTAGTGGAGATGAGTTTCATTGGGAGGAGTGTGCAGAGGCAGAGAAAGCAAGAGATAGACAGAGAGAGAAAGCAAGAGAGAGACTGAGACAGAGAGAGAAAGCAAGAGAGAGACTGAGAGAGAGAGAGAGAGAGAGAGAAAGCAAGAGAGAGACTGAGACAGAGAGAGAGAAAGCAAGAGAGACTGAGAGAGAGAGAGAAAGCAAGAGAGAGACTGAGAGAGAGAGAGAAAGCAAGAGAGAGACTGAGACAGAGAGAGAGAAAGCAAGAGAGAGACTGAGACAGAGAGAGAGAAAGCAAGAGAGAGACTGAGACAGAGAGAGATTAAGCAAGAGAGACTGAGAGAGAGAGAGAAAGCAAGAGAGACTGAGAGAGAGAGAGAAAGCAAGAGAGAGACAGAGAGAGAGAAAGCAAGAGAGAGACTGAGACAGAGAGAGAGAAAGCAAGAGAGAGATTGAGACAGAGAGAGAGAAAGCAAGAGAGAGACAGAGAGAGAGAAAGCAAGAGAGAGACAGAGAGAGAGAAAGCAAGAGAGAGACTGAGAGAGAGAAAGCAAGAGAGAGACTGAGAGAGAGAAAGCAAGAGAGAGACTGAGAGAGAGAAAGCAAGAGAGAGACTGAGAGAGAGAAAGCAAGAGAGAGACTGAGAGAGAGAAAGCAAGAGAGAGACTGAGACAGAGAAAGCAAGAGAGAGACTGAGACAGAGAGAGAGAAAGCAAGAGAGAGACTGAGACAGAGAGAGAGAAAGCAAGAGAGAGACTGAGACCGAGAGAGAGAAAGCAAGAGAGACTGAGAGAGAGAGAGAGAAAGCAAGAGAGAGACTGAGACAGAGAGAGAGATTGAGACAGAGAGAGAGAAAGCAAGAGAGAGATTGAGACAGAGAGAGAGAAAGCAAGAGAGAGACTGAGACAGAGAGAGAGAAAGCAAGAGAGAGACAGAGAGAGAGAAAGCAAGAGAGAGACTGAGACAGAGAGAGAGAAAGCAAGAGAGAGACAGAGAGAGAGAAAGCAAGAGAGAGACTGAGACAGAGAGAGAGAAAGCAAGAGAGAGACTGAGACAGAGGGAGAGAAAGCAAGAGAGACTGAGAGAGAGAGAAAGCAAAAGAGAGACAGAGAGGGGGAGAGAAACCTCGAGAGATGGAGAGAGGGAGAGAGACAGAGAAGGCGAGAGAGAGGGAGAGAGAAGGCGGGAGAGAGGGAGAGGGGGAGAGAGACTGCGAGAGAGAGGGAGAGAGAAAGCAAGAGAGGGGGAGAGAGAAGGCAAGAGAGAGGGAGAGAGAAAGCAAGAGAGACTGAGAGAGAGAGAGAGAAAGCAAGAGAGAGACAGAGAGAGAGAGAGAGAGAGAGAGAAAGCAAGAGAGAGACTGAGACAGAGAGAGAGAAAGCGAGAGAGAGAAAGCAAGAGAGAGATTGAGACAGAGAGAGAGAAAGCAAGAGAGAGACTGAGACAGAGAGAGAGAAAGCAAGAGAGACAGAGAGAGAGAAAGCAAGAGAGAGACTGAGAGAGAGAAAGCAAGAGAGAGACTGAGACAGAGAGAGAGAAAGCAAGAGAGAGACTGAGACAGAGAGAGAGAAAGCAAGAGAGACTGAGAGAGAGAGAGAAAGCAAGAGAGAGACTGAGACAGAGAGAGAGAAAGCAAGAGAGAGACAGAGAGAGAGAAAGCAAGAGAGAGACTGAGACAGAGAGAGAGAAAGCAAGAGAGAGACTGAGACAGAGAGAGAGAAAGCAAGAGAGAGACAGAGAGAGAGAAAGCAAGAGAGAGACAGAGAGAGAGAAAGCAAGAGAGAGACTGAGACAGAGAAAGCAAGAGAGAGACTGAGACAGAGAAAGCAAGAGAGAGACTGAGACAGAGAAAGCAAGAGAGAGACTGAGACAGAGAAAGCAAGAGAGAGACTGAGACAGGGAAAGCAAGAGAGAGACTGAGACAGGGAAAGCAAGAGAGAGACTGAGACAGAGAAAGCAAGAGAGAGACTGAGACAGAGAAAGCAAGAGAGAGACTGAGACAGAGAAAGCAAGAGAGAGACTGAGACAGAGAAAGCAAGAGAGAGACTGAGACAGAGAAAGCAAGAGAGAGACTGAGACAGAGAGAGAGAAAGCAAGAGAAACAGAAAGAGACTGAGAGAGAAGGCAAGAGAGAGGGAGAGAGACAAAGAGGGACGGCGAGAGAAGGCGAGAGAGAGGAAGAGAGA
Organism: Pygocentrus nattereri; assembly: GCF_015220715.1. Taxonomy (NCBI): domain Eukaryota; kingdom Metazoa; phylum Chordata; class Actinopteri; order Characiformes; family Serrasalmidae; genus Pygocentrus; species Pygocentrus nattereri. The sequence continues at coordinate 17,062,828 of NC_051213.1, forward strand.
CGGAGAGAAGGCAAGAGAGACGAAGAGAGAAGGCAAGAGAGAGGGAGAGAGAAGGCAAGAGAGAGGGAGAGAGACGAAGAGAGAAGGCAAGAGAGACAGAGAGGGAGAGAGAAGGCGAGAGAGAGGGAGAGAGAAGGCGAGAGAGAAGGAGAGAGAAGGCGAGAGAGAGAGAGAGGGAGAGAGAAGGCGGGAGAGAGGGAGAGTGAGGGAGAGAAGGCGAGAGAGAAGGCGAGAGCGAGGGGGAGAAGGCGAGAGCGAGGGAGAGAGAAGGCGAGAGCGAGGGAGAGAGAAGGCAAGAGAGAGGGAGAGAAGGCGAGAGAGAGGGAGAGCGATAGAGGGAGAGAGAAGGCGAGAGCGAGGGAGAGAAGGCGAGAGCGAGGGAGAGAAGGCGAGAGCGAGGGAGAGAGAAGGCGAGAGAGAGGGAGAGCGAGAGAGGGAGTGAAGGAGAGCGAGAGAGGGAGAGAAGGCGAGAGAGAGTGAGAGAGAAGGCGAGAGAGAGGGAGAGAGAAGGCGGGAGAGAGAGGGAGAGAGAAGGCGGGAGAGAGAAGGAGAGAGAAGGCGAGAGAGAGGGAGAGAGTAGGCGAGGGAGAGAAGGCGAGCGAGAGGGAGAGAGAAGGCGAGAGAGAGGGAGAGAAGGCGAGAGAGAGGGCAAGAGAGACAGAGAGGGGGAGAGAAGGCATGAGAGGGAGTGAAACCTCGAGAGAGGGAGAGAGAAGGCGAGAGAGAGGGAGAGAGAAGGAGAGAGAAGACGAGAGAGAGGGAGAGCGAGAGAGGGAGTGAAGGAGAGCGAGAGAGGGAGAGAAGGCGAGAGAGAGTGAGAGAAGGCGAGAGCGAGGGAGAGAGAAGGCGAGAGAGAGGGAGAGCGAGAGAGGGAGTGAAGGAGAGCGAGAGAGGGAGAGAAGGCGAGAGAGAGTGAAAGAGAAGGCGAGAGAGAGGGAGAGAGAAGGCGGGAGAGAGAAGGAGAGAGAAGGCGAGAGAGAGGGAGAGAGTAGGCGAGGGAGAGAAGGCGAGCGAGAGGGAGAGAGAAGGCGAGAGAGAGGGAGAGAAGGCGAGAGAGAGGGCAAGAGAGACAGAGAGGGGGAGAGAAGGCATGAGAGGGAGTGAAACCTCGAGAGAGGGAGAGAGAAGGCGAGAGAGAGGGAGAGAGAAGGCGAGAGAGAGGGAGAGAGAAGGCGAGAGAGAGGGAGAGAGAAGGAGAGAGAAGACGAGAGAGAGAGATAGGGAGAGAGAAGGCGGGAGAGAGGGAGAGTGAGGGAGAGAAGGCAAGAGAGAGGGAGAGAGAAGGCGAGAGAGAGGGATAGAGAGGGAGAGAGAAGGCGAGAGAGAGAGAGAGTAGGCGAGAGCGAGGGAGAGAAGGCGAGAGAGAGGGAGAGAGAAGGCGAGAGAGAGGGAGAGCGATAGAGGGAGAGAGAAGGCGAGAGCGAGGGAGAGAAGGCGAGAGCTAGGGAGAGAGAAGGCGAGAGAGAGGGAGAGCGAGAGAGGGAGAGAAAGAGAGCGAGAGAGGGAGAGAAGGCGAGAGAGAGGGAGAGAGAAGGCGAGAGAGAGGGAGAGAGAAGGCGAGAGAGAGGGAGAGAAGGCGAGAGAGAGGGAGAGAAGGCGAGAGAGAGGGCAAGAGAGACAGAGAGGGAGAGAGAAGGCATGAGAGGGAGTGAAACCTCGAGAGAGGGAGAGAGAAGGCGAGAGAGAGGGAGAGAGAAGGCGAGAGAGAGGGAGAGAGAAGGCGAGAGAGAGAGAGAGGGAGAGAGAAGGCGGGAGAGAGGGAGAGTGAGGGAGAGAAGGCGAGAGAGAAGGCGAGAGAGAGGGAGAGAGAAGGCGAGAGAGAGGGAGAGAGAAGGCGAGAGAGAGGGAGAGAGAAGGCGAGAGAGAGGGAGAGAAGGCGAGAGAGAGGGAGAGCGATAGAGGGCGAGAGAAGGCGAGAGCGAGGGAGAGAAGGCGAGAGCGAGGGAGAGAGAAGGCGAGAGAGAGGGAGAGCGAGAGAGAGGGAGAGCGAGAGAGGGAGAGAAGGAGAGCGAGAGAGGGAGAGAAGGCGAGAGAGAGGGAGAGAGAAGGCGAGAGAGAATGAGAGAGAAGGCGAGAGGGAGAGTGAGGGAGAGAAGGTGAGAGAGAAGGCGAGAGAGAAGGAGAGAGAGAGAGAGAGGGAGAGAGAAGGCGGGAGAGAGGGAGAGTGAGGGAGAGAAGGTGAGAGAAGGCGAGAGCGAGGGGGAGAAGGCGAGAGAGAGGGAGAGAGAAGGCGAGAGCGAGGGAGAGAGAAGGCGAGAGAGAGGGAGAGAAGGCGAGAGAGAGGGAGAGAAGGCGAGAGAGAGGGAGAGAAGGCAAGAGAGACAGAGAGGGAGAGAGAAGGCATTAGAGGGAGTGAAACCTCGAGAGAGGGAGAGAGAAGGCGAGAGAGAGGGAGAGAGAAGGCGAGAGAGAATGAGAGAGAAGGCGAGAGGGAGAGTGAGGGAGAGAAGGTGAGAGAGAAGGCGAGAGCGAGGGGGAGAAGGCGAGAGAGAGGGAGAGAGAAGGCGAGAGAGAGGGAGAGTGAGGGAGAGAAGGCGAGAGAGTAGGCGAGAGCGAGGGAGAGAAGGCGAGAGAGAGGGAGAGAGAAGGCGAGAGAGAGGGAGAGCGATAGAGGGAGAGAGAAGGCGAGAGCGAGGGAGAGAAGGCGAGAGCTAGGGAGAGAGAAGGCGAGAGAGAGGGAGAGCGAGAGAGGGAGAGAAGGAGAGCGAGAGAGGGAGAGAAGGCGAGAGAGAGAGAGAGAAGGCGAGAGAGAGGGAGAGAGAAGGCGAGAGAGAGGGAGAGAGAAGGCGAGAGAGAGGGAGAGAAGGCGAGAGAGAGGGAGAGAAGGCGAGAGAGAGGGCAAGAGAGACAGAGAGGGAGAGAGAAGGCATGAGAGGGAGTGAAACCTCGAGAGAGGGAGAGAGAAGGCGAGAGAGAGGGAGAGAGAAGGCGAGAGAGAAGGAGAGAGAAGGCGAGAGAGAGAGAAGGCGGGAGAGAGGGAGAGTGAGGGAGAGAAGGCGAGAGAGAAGGCGAGAGCGAGGGGGAGAAGGCGAGAGAGAAGGCGAGAGAGAGGGAGAGAAGGCGAGAGAGAGGGAGAGCGATAGAGGGAGAGAGAAGGCGAGAGCGAGGGAGAGAAGGCGAGAGCGAGGGAGAGAAGGCGAGAGCGAGAGAGAGGGAGAGCGAGAGAGGGAGAGAAGGCGAGAGAGGGAGAGAGAAGGCGAGAGAGAGGGAGAGAGAAGGCGAGAGAGACGGCGAGAGAGAGGGCAAGAGAGACAGAGAGGGAGAGAGAAGGCATGAGAGGGAGTGAAACCTCGAGAGAGGGAGAGAGAAGGCGAGAGAGAGGGAGAGAGAAGGCGAGAGAGAGGGAGAGGGAGAGAGAAGGCGGGAGAGAGGGAGAGTGAGGGAGAGAAGGCGAGAGAGAAGGCGAGAGCGAGGGAGAGAAGGCGAGAGAGAGGGAGAGAGAAGGCGAGAGCGAGGGAGAGAGAAGGCGAGAGAGAGGGAGAGAAGGCGAGAGAGAGGGCAAGAGAGACAGAGAGGGAGAGAGAAGGCATGAGAGGGAGTGAAACCTCGAGAGAGGGAGAGAGAAGGCGAGAGAGAGGGAGAGCGAGAGAGGGAGAGAAGGAGAGCGAGAGAGGGAGAGAGGGAGAGCGAGAGAGGGAGAGAAGGAGAGCGAGAGAGGGAGAGAAGGCGAGAGAGAGGGAGAGAGAAGGCGAGAGAGAGGGAGAGAGAAGGCGAGAGAGGGAGAGAGAAGGCGAGAGAGAGGGAGAGAAGGCGAGAGAGAGGCAGAGAGAAGGCGAGAGAGAGGGAGAGAGCGAGGGAGAGAAGGCGAGAGAGAGGGAGAGCGAGAGAGGGAGAGAGAAGGCGAGAGAGAGGGAGAGAGAAGGCGAGAGAGAGACAGAGAGGGGGAGAGAAGGCATGAGAGGGAGTGAAACCTGTAGAGAGGGAGAGAGAGAAGGCGAGAGAGAGAGAGCGAGAGAGGGAGAGCGAGGGAGAGAGGGAGAGCGAGGGAGAGAAGGCGAGAGAGGGAGAGCGAGGGAGAGAAGGCGAGAGAGAAGGCGAGAGAGAGGGAGAGAGAAGGCGAGAGAGAGAGCGAGAGAGAGAAGGCGAGAGAGAGAGCGAGAGAGGGAGAGCGAGGGAGAGAGGGAGAGCGAGGGAGAGAAGGCGAGAGAGGGAGAGCGAGGGAGAGAAGGCGAGAGAGAGGGAGAGAGAGGGAGAGAGAGGGAGAGAGAAGGCGAGAGAGGGAGAGAGAGGGAGAGAGAAGGCGAGAGAGAGGGGAAGAGAGACAGAGAGGGGGAGAGAAGGCATGAGAGGGAGTGAAACCTCGAGAGACAGAGAGAGACAGAGAGAAGGCAAGAGAGAGAGGGAGAGGAAGAGAAAGCTGGAGAGAGGGAGAGAAAGCTCGAGAGACTGCGAGAGAGGGAGAGAGACTGCGAGAGAGAGGGAGAGAGAAGGCGAGAGAGAAGGCAAGAGAGACAGAGAGGGGGAGAGAAGGCATGAGAGGGAGAGAAACCTCGAGAGATGGAGAGAGAGGGAGAGAGAAGGCGAGAGAGAGGGAGAGAGAAGGCGAGAGAGAGGGAGAGAGAAGGCGAGAGAGGGAGAGAGAAGGCGAGAGAGAGGGGAAGAGAGACAGAGAGGGGGAGAGAAGGCATGAGAGGGAGTGAAACCTCGAGAGAGGGAGAGAGACAGCGAGAAGGCAAGAGAGAGAGGAAGAGAAAGCTGGAGAGAGGGAGAGAAAGCTCGAGAGACTGCGAGAGAGAGGGAGAGAGACTGCGAGAGAGAGGGAGAGAGAAGGCGAGAGAGAAGGCAAGAGAGACAGAGAGGGGGAGAGAAGGCATGAGAGGGAGAGAAACCTCGAGAGATGGAGAGAGGGAGAGAGACAGAGAGGGAGAGGAAGAGAAAGCTGGAGAGAGGGGGAGAGGGAGAGAAAGCTCAAGAGAGGGAGAGAGACTTAGGCAGAGAGAGGGAGAGAAAGCTGGAGAGAGGGAGAGAGAAGGCAAGAGAGAGGAAGTGAGACTGAGGGAGAGAGAAGGCAAGAGAGAGGGAGAGGAAGAGAAAGCTGGAGAGACGGAGAGAGAGAAGGCAAGAGAGGGAGAGAAAGCTTGAGACGGAGAGAGAGAAGGCAAGAGAGGGAGAGAAAGCTGGAGAGAGGGAGGGAGAGAAAGCTCGAGAGACGGAGAGAGGGAGAGTGAAGGCAGGAGAGAGGGAGAGAGACAGAGAGGGAGAGGAAGAGAAAGCTGGAGAGACGGAGAGAGAGAAGGCAAGAGAGGGAGAGAAAGCTCGAGAGAGAGAGAGAGGGTGGGGGGGGACAGAGAAGGCGAGAGAGCGACAGACGGTGCGAGGGAGACAGAGAAGGCGAGAGAGATAGACACAGAGAGAGGGAGACAGAAGGCAAGAGGGGGAGAGAGAGGGAGCGGGGGGAAAAAGGGGGACAGAAGGTGAGGGACAGAAGGTGAGGGACAGAGTGCGCGTGAGAGAGAGACTGAGAAAGAGAAAGCAAAAGAAAGCGAGAGAGACTGAGACTGAGCGAAGGAGAAAGCAAAGGAGAGAGAGACTGAGGCGGAGAGAGAGAGAAAGCAAGAGTGAGAGAGACTGATGGAGAGAAAGCAAAAGAGTGAGTGAGAGGGAGAGAGAAAGTAAGAGAGAAAGCAAGAGAGAGAGGGAGACAGAGAGAAGGTGAGGGACAGGCAGACAGAAAGAGCGTGTGCGTGAGAGAGACTGAGAGAGAGACTGAGACAGAGAAGGAGAAAGCAAAAGCGTGAGAGAGACTGAGGCGGAGAGAGAGAAAGCAAAAGAGTGAGAGACACTGAGACGGAGAGAGAGAAAGCAAGAGAGAGGGAGACAGAGAGAAGGTGAGGGACAGACAGAGCGAGCACGCGTGAGAGAGACTGAGAAAGAAAGCAAAAGAGAGCGAGAGAGAGACAGACTGAGAGAAGGAAAAAGCAAAAGAGAGAGGGAGACAGAGAGATGGTGAGGGACAGTGAGAGAGACCGTGCGTGAGAGACAGACTGAGAAAGCAAAAGAGAGCGAGAGAGAGACTGAGAGAAAGAAAGCAAAAGAGAGTGAGAGAGATTGAGGCGGAGAGAGAGAGAAAGCAAAAGAGAGTGAGAGAGACTGAGACAGTGAGAGAGAGCGAGACTGAGACAGAGAAAGCAAAAGAGAGACTGAGAGAGAAAGAGAAAGCAAAAGAGAGAGTGAGTGAGAGTGAGAGAGACTGAGACAGAGAGCGAAAGTGGGAGAGAGACTGAGACAGAAAATGCGAGAGAGAGAGAGACTGAGACAGAAAGTGTGAGAGAGACTGAGACAGAGAGAAAGTGCGAGAGAGAGAAAGTGCAAGAGACAGACAGAGAGAGAAAGTGCGAGAGAGAGACTGAGACAGAGAGAAAGTGCGAGAGAGAGACTGAGGGGAGACAGAGAGAGAGTGCGAGAGAGAGACTGAGGGGAGACAGAGAGAGAGTGCGAGAGAGAGAGACTGAGGGGAGACAGAGAGAGAAAGTGCGAGAGAGAGAGACTGAGGGGAGACTGAGAGAGAAAGTGCGAGAGAGAGACTGAGACAGAAAGTGCGAGAGAGAGAGACTGAGACAGAGAGAAAGTGCGAGAGAGAGAGACTGAGGGGAGACTGAGAGAGAAAGTGCGAGAGAGAGAGACTGAGACAGAGAGAAAGTGCGAGAGAGAGAGACTGAGGGGAGACAGAGAGAAAGTGCGAGAGAGAGAGACTGAGGGGAGACAGAGAGAAAGTGCGAGAGAGAGAGACTGAGGGGAGACAGAGAGAGCAAACTGCAGTGGAGGAGAGATTTTGCCTCAGGATATTGAAAGCCAAGTTCCTGAACTATTTATTGGCTACTCCCTACCCTCCTTTGCCTTCTCTGCCTTGTTCTCTTGTTTTCTCATCCTTTCTTCCATCTTTGTCATTCCTTTATCATTGTTTGTCAAACAGGTGTAGAGTTCTCTCTTTGCATTCCTCAGTTTTATTTGGCTTTGTCTCTCATGATGCTATACCCTTTTCCTCTCAGTCACTCCTTCTGCAGCTTTCCTTTTCCCATTCCCTCTCTCCAGCAGCCCATGTGTTTCTCCCCTGCCTGGAAAGGAATGCAGGGGGAGAGGGAAGCAGGAAGCAGATACAGAGCAGCATACTAAACCGCTCCTTTCAGTCTACTGCACAGTAAAGACCTTTGCTCTGTCTGTCCGTATTTTTCCATATCTTTCCATCTTTCTTTATATATTTCTCTCGCTCTGTGTGTGTGTGTGTGTGTGTGTGTGTGTGTGTGTGTGTGTGTATAATGTGCATATGGTACATGGCCAAACCGATGTGGCCACCCCTCACAACTGAGCTCAGGTGTTTTAGCCACATCCATTGCCATAATGGCTGTAGCTGAAACACTTGAACTCAATTGAGTTATTGAGTTCCAAACATGGCACTATTATAAGATGCCCCCTTATCTACAAGTTAGTTTGTGAAATGTCTGCACTGCTTGATCTGCCCTGTTCAGCTGTAAATGTTTTTATTGTAAGACCTAGCAGCAAAAATAGCTTAGCCGCAAAGCAGTAGATCACACAAACTAACACAGTGGGTTAGCATAGTGCATAAGAAATCGCCTGTAATCTGTTGGGAACTCCATATTAATGCTGATCGTTTTGGAATGGGATGCCCAGCAAGCTAAAAAAGGAGTGATGGTCAGGTGTCCACATACTTTGGGCCGTATAGTGTAGATTGAAAGATATTTTTACATAATTTTTCTTTCTTTAAAAACTACTAAGCTTTACAAATAGCTAATTTTTAGTTGAAGCACTTCATTTAAGGTGAGCATCTGCAAGCATCCATTACACTGCAGTAAGAAATACTCAGCTAACACAAAATGTGAGAAAAGGGAACAAATTTAAACATTTTATTCTGCAAATTTTAGTTCATAATTTCCATTTATTTGCTGAGTTTAGCATATTGGAAAATGATAAACTGTGTTGTAACTTTTGCACAAACCATAATTTTTCCCAATTAAAATCAGTAAATAAACACTCATTTTGCATTAAACTATGCTGACGTGTGTTCTATGTAGAGGAGATGTGCTTATTTTCTAAAACAAAACATCCAAACTTTTGGACTATATAAATGTATACAAGGTCTATCTAGCATTAATTAATACTTTAGGTCCAGCAGTATGTTTTAGTTTAGTAAAGAAATATTACTTTACAATTTGAGAATGTTGTTGGGCATACTGTGTTGGGCAAGGTAACATTTGGACTACTTAAGTCTGATGAGCATCACCGAGTGAGATCAAGAAGAACCTACTTAGACAGAAAGGGGATCTTTAATTGGCATGCAACCATTCAAAAAGTTGTTTTTTCATGTAACTATTTTATGTAATTATGTGACTATTTCACTTACAGTTTATCATATCAGATTTGGTGAACAGACTTGTTGAGCTCGGTGGCATAGAATGTCACCTTTTCCTTCAGTATAACGTGTTCTGCTGCAAGTGTTTGTCTTTGAGATTGCATGGCTGTGTGTTTTGTTTTTGATGCAAATTTTAACAGTTACTGAATTCAGCGTTGCTAATTTGTGGTTGAACATGCTGTAATCTTCACCTTTGACATGAAGCGACAAGATACTTTCTAGACTTTTCTGATATCTGTTGTTGCTGGCAGTAACTGGAATGGTTGCCAAATTAGCTATTAGCGTGTGCCCATGAAAACCCACGCTGACATATTGAGAATGATATCATTTGGGAGGGTGGAGTCTCAACGTTAACTGCATAATGTCTGGCAGAGTAAAGTAGCTCTACGCCTTAGATGAGCACTTTAAAATGGTGTTATTGTGGGGAGGGGAAATTTGTGAACATTCTGTTAAAGCCCTGTTGAATGTTTTATATTTGCTGGTTAATTGGATTTGTGGCGACGCAGTAATCTGCTGGACAGAACTAAAGTGAGTCATGCTCAAATAATGCCCTCTGCCCACATAATGCTGTATATTTGATGTGATGTGGCATTGCCATTTTATGACAGTAAACCAGACAAGTATAGACACTAGAAGCACAGGTTTGTTTATTTAATTTATTGAATTTACAGTTTTGGCAGTCAAAATGTGTAGATGTGTTGTGCTGTGTGAATGCCAAACTGAAAAGCCTATTTACTTTTTTTGGTGTATGGCACCCAAACAGTTATATATAATTGCAGTGGTGAAGGGTTTCAGTTTGGGCCACATATGTTAAAACTCAAGGACAAAAACACCGCTATGATAACCGTTCACATTTTTGGCCATTATATCTTAAACATGGACCTTCAAGGTAGTAAGACATTACATGGTTTGTTTGAAGCTTGCGGCTGGACATATTTTAGCTTGAAGCAGTTTACAGGGTCTCTTTCAGTAAAGATCCCTGAAACAGAGCTGCCGTTGTTTTTCATTCCTAACGTCAGTTAGAAGTTCCAGAAGGCCTGGAGTGACTTTTTTTTTTCTCACAAAATTGGTCCCACTGGAATTCAAAACATGATGGGTTGGTTCCACAGTTAATCTGACACATTAGGCCTTCAGCTCACTTCAGCTCCCGAAGTCCTAACCAATGGGAGACCTGACTTGGCTATCAACACCTAGATACTATGGGCAAAAAAGATTTAATCCTTTTGTTTAAAAATCAAAACTTTTAAAGGAAATAAGAGTTTTACTACAATACTCATCTCTAGTGCAGATTACAGTTAGGAACTGATTCTCATAAATTACACTGTGAAAAATGTCTTAGCTGCTGTTAGGATAGTGAGTGATGATTTTTATATATACCTTGTGAATGTTGCTTTTAAAGGAAACAGTTTAGACTAAGTATTGTAATCATTGGCTCCTAATGCACAATATGGCAAGAGTCATTAAATAGAGCTCTTTTATTGCAGAGTTATGAGCTGGATGCTTTACTGGGTAACATGTTTGTGTCATACAGGTAACAGGTTTGTGTCATACAGGTGGTGTAGCCTGAACAGCAAGACCATCTGAATCCAGTGATCTCTGAGCTCAGAAATAGTCCGCTCATTTTAATTCCAATTGGAGATAGCTTTTTGTCCTAAGTATCAATGTAAAACTCATGACTTTTGGAATTGAAACCATTTGAAGCAGCGCTGTGTTTTGGTCTGGGTCTTGTTGTTCAGGGGAGAATTCCTGAGATGCATTTATATGCATCACACCCACTAAAATAACATCTGTCATTGAGTGTTGTGAGTTTCTGTTAATCTTCTTTGTGGTTTGTGTTATGGTTGTGAAACTTAAAATTGCAAGGTCACTGGGTGCAAGGAATTGAAATTGTATTGCATGCGGGTGTGTATGCGTGGTGGTACACTCCTAACAGAAGGAGGCACTAATGACTGACTGGTCTATAGAATATGTAACTTAATGCTAAAGATGACATCTGCTGTCTTATTACACCTCAAGACCTGCGCTCCATAGCCAGCCTCAACAGATTTAGATTCTGATGATGTCCTCAACCAGCTGATCTGGCTTGGTTGAGAACTCTCAAACAGTACAGATTCCATTTTAAATTGAAACTGTTGATGCATCTTTTGACAAAAACATGCATAGATATCTATTGGGGGGGGGCATTTTAAAATGTTTCAGTAACTGGACTAACTGCTCTTTCTAGTGTGTTAGGTAATGAATGTATTTTAACTGATAGAAAATATTGGTCCAGTCTCAATATTGCATGGATGATGTAAGTTTATTGAGCAGTTATCTTGTGGTACTGGTTTCAGAGTACTCTTGACTTACGATTTTAAATCTTAGTCTTAGTTTTACATCTGGTAGATCAAGGGTACTTTACTACACAAGTGTTTTTAGCAGCTCTTTTTCTTCTTCTCCTTTTTTTTCTCTATTAATTGAATTGTCTATGTTATACTACAGCTTTGAACAAGCCCAGCCTTGGCTCATGGGCTCCAGCTCAGATGCACATGAGCATTCATTGCTTTATGAATGACCCAGTAGAGTCAGAATGGCACTTCTGTGACAACAGTATTAGGTTCTGACCGTATCATTGCAGACAGCAGTATCAGGTTGTCATACTGACATTTAACAACCTCTTGATCCGCCGATAGTAAAGTACGGCCATAAATGCATCTCGTCAGACGCAGATCGCGCCCTTTATGGCATTTGCAGCTGATGTTGATATATGCGTTGCTTTGCTTAATCTTTTTTGCTTACCAGAGCTTTATAAATCACACTGCTTTCATATGTCCTTGGAGATTCTTAATAAGTGGATATATAAATTCTGCTTATTAAAGGTGTAATGATTTTGGTACAGCATTAAAATTTTAAAAAGTCTTTCTCTGATGCGCTCCTCAGTCTTTTATTTCAGTTTTTCACAGACTGAATCTGTTTTTTCCCCTCTAAATATCTCAAATTCAGGAAATAAACAGTAATTGTGTATAGAAATGTGCAGGTGTGTGTCTTCTGTTGGAACTTAATGTTGCTATAAATATATATAATTTAAAAATAAATAATAAATAAATAAATAATTCGACCAGGTAGTCAGAAACTTTTGCATATGACTATATGTTGAAAGTTTCTGGATTTGTACTCTGACTTAAACAAGAAGCAATCCCTGATGATTCCTGTTATTTGCAGTGCTAAGATTTTTCTGATTGTTGCCCCAGCCAGCATGTAGAGAGAGCAAGTAAGGTAGGCAGAATGGTAAAGCTGATCGAAGGAGACAGAGGGAAAAAATGAATTTTACATAGCAAAGCATGTGAGGGAGAAGCCCAGGCAGGTGGGGAGTGACCGAGCAGAGACTGGCGCTTCAGTAGTCATTCCCTCAAGCACACGGACTGATGGACAAGCAGGCATCCGGATAGAGAGGGATTGCCATGGGGAATGGTCATGCTGCTTTGGTCTCTAAATAGGACCTCTGTTTTCTTTCCTCCCTCTGTCTAGACGAGTGAAGAACAAGCTGTTGTGTTATGTGGAGGAGAAAAGGGCCGTGTCATTAGGAGCTTGTCCCTGGAGCTGGGGTCAGGCAGATTATAAACAGCCTTCTGTGGTGAGCACTGCTCATTTCAGAGAAGATGAATGTTGTGGTTACAAATAGAGGGAGCTTTAGGTGAGGTATATATTATGAGCGGTCCTCTTCATGAAGCTTTATTTGTATGATTTGGATTCACAGCACCACAATAGTGAAGTCCGCATTCCACATAACCTTTGCCTTGTAATTTATTTGCACTTTCCACCCCCAGTGGAACTTAACTCACACACAGTCTTCTAGAGACACTGCTGTCCCACAGTTTGAAGCAGCATCATGTTCAAAAAATGAGCCTTTCATTATGAAAAAATCTTCAGTCTGATAGACGGAACAAACTGCTGTATGCAGTAAATGCTGTTAAAGGAAAGAAGCTTACCTACTTGAACTGGTTATCATTCTTTGAAACACATCACATTCTTTTCAAACTTCAGCCAGGTTAGCTATTGTGCTAGCTAGTACATGTACTTTATAAACTACAGCCTAGCTAACTGTTTCAAGTTGATTTGACTCTTCCCCTTAAACTTGCAACGGGTTTTTTCAGTTCTGTCCTTCAGAATGAAGGTTTTTCTGTAATCAAAGGCTTTTTATTTGAAGCTGCATCGAACGTGACCGACTTGTTTTGTAGGTGTGTGCTTCTGTACAATGCAGTGCCTGCAACATATACAGAGACAAATTTTCTAATAAAGGCTCGAGACATGACTCGGACTTGCAGCCCAGGGACTCGGACTCGCATGATGCAACTTATGAACGTCTCAGGTTGGGGACATAATGAGTCAGATACTTAAAAAACAGCAACAGCACCCTATGTTTGTAGGATAAACAGGCCTTCCGTTAGATTGCATTACGGTTTCTGTTGTTTCATTGCTGCATAAAAGAAGAAATTCATGCCCACAGACAAAACTCTCCATGCTTGTGACACTGTGGTTGAGCGAATGTGACAAAGGCATAATTATTGCATTAGTCTATTAATCAAATAATAGTCAACAGATGATAGAAATAATCATTATTTGCCACCCAAAGTGATTTAGATCTTGATTTTAAGTGTTCAGTTGAAGGGCAACTCCAGTCAAGACGCATTTAATTAACAAGTTTTAAATGTTCATTCTCTCTCCTCAGAGTGCAAGTTCTTGTGCACTAATGGTCGGTGTCTGGACCTCGGCTCGCTGGTCTGTGATCAGCTCAACCACTGTGGAGACAACAGTGATGAGGAGAACTGCCCCGTGTCCACCCAGCACCCTCCGCCCGCCATCCTCTACTGTGAGTGGCTCTCTTTTTCCTCATTTTCTGTTGCTTGTCACCCTCTTTCATATCTGCTTTGCTATTTTGTTCTGGTTCTTGCCTTGTTCCTCTTATGGAAGTCATGTGACTCTTTAATGTCTTTGCTACTCATTAGTTTGCATCTCATCAGGATGCTATATACACTGTGGCCGTGTAGCCACCTGCTGTTCTATGCGTTGGGATGAAACTCAATGTTCAGATGAGGCTCTCTGTCCCCTTCCCTTCTTGTTCTTAAATGCAGAGGAGAGAGAGAAAGAGAGTGTTTTTCCAGCTCAGCTACATCAATAGACTGGGTGAAGGACAGCAGGCAGAGGCAGTGGCAGCCAGCCAGTTCGCTTTGATGTGCACTAGCCTTTTGTTACCATCAGTTTAAGGACACCAAGAGAATGGGAAGGAGAGTGGAGGAGGAAAAATAAAAAAAAACCCTTAAAAGCAGTATACTTATCTAGGCACTAGAGAGTTGTGTCCTGAAGTAAGCTCAACATTGCTGAGAGGTAACTCGCCATATGTGTTCATTCTTGAAAGTACTAGGTCACTTCAGACTGAGTTTTCATTTCTCAGAAACAGAAAATTCACTCACAGACAGAAATTCTGTCAGCCTGTTAAAACAATTTACAGTGAAAGTTGTATCTAATTTAAGATTTTAGGCATAATAAGAAATTACGTCTGTGTAGGATAGTCTTTTTTTGATGTTTGTTTCAATTGAAAAATATTGCATAAAGAAGGCAATGTTTGACAGTTAATATGGACAAAAACATTGTTATAAGCCGATGTTATTGCTTTACATAAAAGTCAAATGTGATTGATTTGGTGAAGAACAGTATTTCTTACTTAAACTAACTGATGAATGTTTAGTGCAAGTTATTGTAACGATTCACTTTTCTAGAAACTGAACTGTAGCCCTGTTTGAGCAACCTTGAATTAAACCCCACTGTTTTTTTTTTTAAATAAAAAAAAACAGTACTTATGGTCTGATTCTTTCATGGTGTGTCATATAGGAACATATGAAAACAAGATTACCAGGATATTTGTTGCTAAGGGCTGATTTCAGTAGAAACAATGGCTGTTTGCATACTGGCATTTGAAATCAAAAAGATATTTAACTGCCCAAATGTCTCAATGAATGGAAAAAAAATAGAAAAGGTGACCAGGGGATGTTTCTAATGTCTAATTGAGTCATCTTTCCATTTGCAACAGCGGTGCACAGGTTTATTGTAACTATAGTCCAGTCATAGTCCAACTGGTGCACAGTCCTCACAAATACCCAAACCGTTCCCACAAAGTTGGGAGCATGAAATTGTCCAAAATCTCTTTGTCAGCTGAAGCATTAAGAGTTCCTTTCACTGGAAATAAGGGGCTGAGCCCAAATGAAAAACAACCCCACACCATAATCCCCCCTCCACCAAACTTAACACTTGGCACAATGCAGTCAGACAAGTGTGGTTCTCCTGGCAACTGCCAAACTCACTCGTCAGTGAGAATACGTTGGATGTTAGATTCAATAGGATAAAACATCTGATCATACATAAACCGTTAATGTAAAAAACATTTACCACTTTTACAGTATGTACAGTATATGCCTATGAAATCCAGAGAATTGTTGGTCATTCTGAGATGAATTCCTGTGTTGACCAGCGTAGGACAGCTAAGGGGAAAAAAAATAACCACTGTGTTCTTGTGAAATGTTAGATCGTTGTCGATTTTTGGGTCAGGCCCATTGTAGACCTATTTCATTTTTTGTTTTAAGTTTTGTTTGTTTTTTAGTAGGCTTCTGTTTTTAGCTACACTCTTTGCAAAGAGGTTCTATTTAACTACCAAAATGTTCTGTGACTTTTTAATGAACAATATACAGTTCTCTGTCATAAAAAAAAGAACCATTTCAAGCCCTTGTATTTTTTTTTTTTTTTTTTTTTTTTTTTTTTTTTTTTTTTTTTTTTGAGTTCTCATGTTGTTTGTGTGTGTTGTGGGTGGATGTGTGTGCTGGTGATTGTCTTCAGTAAAGAACCCTTGAAGGATCTCTTTCTTAAGGGTCTAGTAGTGGATATTTTACCTGAAGAAAGAAACCTGGTTCTCCGTTTCCTTCTGTCTGTTTGCTCAGCTCAGACCTCCATAACTGCTGTTTGTGTGGATGAAGTGTGTTGCTGTGGACCGTGACTGCGTTTGGCCACTACGAGGTTAATGGGCCTGAAAGCCATAGTCCTGTTTGGATCAAACGGCAGGGCCGGTCTGCAGCTGCTCTGCATGTTCTCCAGTGTGACTCTCCAGTCAATGAAGCGTAAAACGAGTGTGTTCAAGTGTCCGAGCTGAAAGGCGCGGCAGGAGACAGGCATGGGCTCCCCTGGGCTACGGTCACCCGTGGCTTTAAGCGAAGAGGACCCCAGCTCCAGAGGGCCACCATGGTTTAAGAAGCTTTTTCACCTCCTCGTGCCCAGACAGGGTTGTTTCGTTGTGGGGCTTCTCCATAGGGGGACTTGGGTGGACTGATGGGGGAACTCAATCATTAAGGCCCCTCAGTCCCCCCTGCCCCCCCCCCCCTCCCCCCATACAGAACTACAGGCTATTGGGCATTCATATGCAGATATGGGCTTCTGTTGTTCTATCTTGCACTGCTTTCAGATCAGTCTCTTTGTCCGTGTGATTTAGGGGATTATTTTAAGTAGACTATTTGAGTGGCACTGAATAAACATGACAGCTTTTGTTCTGCACCAGAAGCTGCAAAGCTGATCTCAGGTCAGTGTAGAAAGCTGCCTCACTCTTTTCTAGAGAAATCCTTAGAGCCTCATTCCTCAGAAGGGGCCTGAGAGTGGCACACTTTGAAGCATGTTTTAATGGCTCTCCAGGGTGGTAGAGAGACGGAGGAGCTTGTTCTTCTAGAACTGGCCAGCTGGACACTCTTGGAGCACAGTGCCTCAGTTACACTCTATGTAACATCTACTGACTAGAGTTCTTCTCCTTTCCTGTCTGTCTGCTTCTCTTTTTGTCTGTCTGACTGTCTGCCGCTGCACTTTTTTCATTTCTACAAATCACTTGCACCTAATACACTTTCATATCCTCCATATCTCTCTAAAGTTGATGTCGATTTCATGCAAGATATGTTTGCTGGATGAAAAATAGAGAGAACTGAAAGAAGAACTTTAAGGGGAAGCTCGCAAAGCTGCTGTGCCAGACAACCCCACCCCACCCCCCCAGAACCTATGCAGAGCAGCTGTTTTCAGACATTTCCAACTACTCACTGACTTCATTCATTGTCCCACTGTGCTTCAAAAGGACCACCATTGTGCAACTGCCAAAGAAATCTTAAGATGACTACCAACCGGTGCCACTCACTTTTGTGGTTATGAAGTACTTGAATGGCACACATCAATAGCACCGTTCCTGATTCTTTGGACTCCCTGCACATATCTGTGTGCACTGCAGCATGTCCAGCTCTTCTCTCTGCCCTTCATCCATGGAAGAAAAGGAACATTTATGCCAGGATGCAGTTCATTGGCTATAGCTTTGCCAACATTACAGCTATTCCCAGTAAGCTGGTCAATGAACCCAGTGAACTGAGCATATGTTCTTCTGTCTTCAAGTGGCTTCTGAGTTTCCTAACAGGGAGGCCTACCAGGGAAGCACTGAAAATTAGAAATGTTCTTGTCCTGAGTGCTCACACCCATTACAGTTGTAGGCTGTAGACACCGCTCACTCATTCCTGTACTGCAAAATGTCAGAACCACTAAATCCTTGCCTTTGTTGATTTAACAGCAATATAACCATACAAAAGCCAAATCTCCTGTCTGCACAATTATTGTCTTCTGTTTTCTGAGCTTAGCAAAATGCTTAAAACACTAATATTAAGATTAAGAAAGTTGAAGATTCCCTTCTTTCTGCATAACGAACTGTTCACGGTGGTGGTGATGGGAAAAGATGTCAAGTTTTTGTTGCTTATGAAAGCTACTTCCAGAAAGCCTTTACATGAAATGGTAGCTGTACATTGGGTAATGCCTGAGACATTGTTTTACAAATAATTTGAGAACACTTTGGCTTAAATCACGTTTGTTAAGGTTTGTCACGTTTGTTTGTTTGTTTTGAATCGCCTCATATTTATCATTATAAGAATATAATATAAAAACCTATGTGTACTGTTACTGAACATTTTTGATAGTAAATAAAATATTTGTGCTGTGGACAATTTGACCCATGGTTTCCATCACTACTATTTTAAAGAAATCTGATTTGGGACATTTTTTTGCACCATTTCACGTTTAAAAGTATTCTGAATAAAAGTTGGCATCTCATAAATTACATTGTGTTGAAATAATGTTAATGATAACGTTCTCATTGCCAAAACGTAGTCACCTCTACTATCATTACTGGCTGTAAACTCTAAGTGCACAGGCACTCTTACATCTGTATCCTTGGCTGCTCTATCTTCTTGCTGGCTGCTGTGTTTTTATTGGCACGCATCATAGTCCTGAACCTGCCCTGCTGTACACCAGCTTTTTTTCCCCTCAACATGAAGCACCTAGCTCTTGGTGCTTAGTTGAACCAGGTATGTTGGAGTAAATGAAAATAAATATAAATGTACAGACTAGGACACTCAGGAGCACAGTTTTACTCTGTTTTGTACACTGAACTGCCTCTTTATACTCATCCAGCCCACCATTCTTTCATCCAGCTTTCCCCCTTTTTTGGGATAAACTTTCTCTGCCTTGTTCTTCTCTACTCAGTCCTTCTTGTGCTCTCTTCGCCTGCTTTCTCTTTCCTTTTGACCCTCCCTCCTTGCCTCCCTCTCTGTCCTCCCTTGCCAATCTTTCCTTTCTCTGCGAGAGTTTTTAACCAGGTTGATCAGGGTCAGAGGGTCAGCCAGGTCACGTTCATTGGCTTTGATTGAGTCTTGTCTGGAGTGAAGAGCACCGGCAGTTTGTTTGAGTTTGGGATTTCCATGCGTAATCCTCATCATCTCGTGCTAATCTGAGCCCAGCGCAGCCCACTGCATTCTCATGCTAACATTCTCATTGCCAAACCGACGTCACCTCTTCTCTATGCAGTCAACATTACTCTCAGGGAGGCAAAGTCAGGCACGGGGGCATTGAAGTTCCTGGAGAGAGAGAAGAGGACGTGGCTGATGGAGTTGTTTTGCTCCCTGGAATGCTGGATTGGAAAGACAAGGAGTTGAATGCAAAAAAAAAATGTCTTTTGAGAGCTGTTTTTGTGACTAGTGAAAAATGTGGCTTGAATGAATCACTTGTTTTGTCACTTTTCATGTATTTTCATGTTTTAGAGACGTTTGAAGCACCTTTTCTTGTGATCTCCTCGATTCTCTTTATTGGTCATTGTCTCTTTGATGTTCAATAGAAAAAAAAGAAAAAAAAAAGTAATTCAGCTCTTGGAGGATGGCTGATGACTTGGACGTTGTGGTGGGTTTTTGAAGCCATTCCAGACTTGGACATGAGCGATTTACATATCAACTAACTAACTGAAAATTGAGTGGCCTAATGCATTTGTGTACTGAATTCAGGTTGGACGCTTCTGTGATGTTTTTAGTAATAGTGTTTGCTGCTGTCTTTGAGCTTGGTGATGAACGAGCTTGATGAGGAATCACTGAACATGTTTTGATACAGTTATTGGTACCTTGAGTTTTTCCATGATTTTCAAAATGGCATGGTTTAGAACACACATCAGCTGTAACTATTAAGTGTTTAGCTTTGGAATTCTTGAAAACAAAATCTAAGAGTTAATCATGCAAAAACAAACTAAAATATCTAAATATCTGTATTTCATCATCTGGTACCAATGCTACACACACAGCTGCAGAAAAAAGAATATCTATTCCTAATTATGAGGGCTGTCTGGAGTAATTGCAGTCTTGAAAATAGAGAACTGACAAAGTAGCTAAACATTTGTATGTCTTGCAGAAGTAAGTACTGAAGAAGTACTGACTGACTGCTATGAATGTATCTTTGTTGAAAACATCTCTTGCTCTGTTGTGGTATTTTGTGGACAGGAAACTGATGAGATCACTGTAGAGAGCCAAATCATTTCTCATGCATTCAAAAACACTTCAGGTCTCTTGACTGAGATTAATTCAGTGTATTATCATAGGTTTCACTTGGTTTAATGCAATTAATGAACTTGCTGGCACTTTAATCATCTAGTTTTGAAAAGTGCAGCCAGAGTTTGAACCTCTTTGGCTGTGACGTGTCTGCAGTTCTGTCTGCTTTCTGCTTTGTGTTATTCAGATGACATTTAAAATACTATTACTATACTAATAAGTTTTGTGTAGAATTTATCACTGAGCCATGGATTTGTCAGCTTTGTTTAGATTGAATAATGTAACTAAACAGCGTCAAAAACATTTATAATAAAACAATACGTTATGAAAGGCCAAGTGTTACTGTAATTATATCATGAGTAAGGGGTAATACCAGGAGGCAGAGTGCCTAAAACACCCTTACCTGTAGTAAAATCAATCACTAACACGTCTTCTTGTGGCTTATTATTAAAGAGTATGCTATTGTCGACATACTAACATGGCCTGCTTAAGGAGTACGAGAAAATCCCCTCGCTTATCTTGTGTGTTGCTGTGATTTCATGAACTTCTTTGTCAAATAATAATACAAATATTGAAGTATAGCGTTGTGGAATGCAGAATCATTTGCCTTCTTTTCAGCTTTTGCACACAGACTTATGACTGAAGTAAACAGGCTTTTTTGTTGTTAGATTTGGTTCTACTGATTCAGTTGTTACCTTTTGTGAATCAAAATTCAGGATCCAGCGCTAGTAGTAAGTGGGGAAAATGCTTTTAGTATAAAAGAACTCGTGTTTCAGTGTCTGGTCATTCTTTGCATCTCTCTCTTTAATCTATGTACCTCACACATCGTCGTCCCATTAGCGCAGCTTGTTCAAGATGTTTCTGCTGTGGTGTTCAGTAGATGCTTACTGTCAGCGTCATTATGGATGGATATTGGAAAGTGTCACCTGACAGAGGAAGCGAGGGGGGTCTTGGGTTGTTTATCACAGAGGTCTACTGGGCTCCTTTCTTCACCATTCTCTTTGTCATTTTGTCCTGTGAGCCACCCACTACGAAAGACGCCCCCCCCCCCCACAAAAGCTTCATCTCTCCCTCCTTGTTTCTTTCCATAGTAAGTTTGACCTTGTGTGAGTATGGTAGCTAATGATGCAACTGGGACCATTAAAGGTGGGAAACTGACAGCTCTCTTCTCTCAATTTTTCCCCTCAAAGAGTAGGAGAGCAAGAGAGAAGGGGGGAAGGAAAAAGAAGAAAGCATGGCGATAAATGGACTAGTCTTAGGCATTACTCTTTTTTTTTTTTTTTTTTTTTTGCCTCAAAGGCCAGAACGAAACCCAGAGAAAAACAAGAAAAGAGAAAGAGGGAAGGGGGAGGCCACACAGAGAGGAAATGAACATGAAGGCAGTCTGTTTGAAGTCCAGCCGTTTGTCTGAGTGTTGTCCCAGTGTGTCTGTATGTTGGTGTGAGTAAGCCTGGAATGAGAGATACAGTAGTGAATAGACTACCCTATAGTAACCTGTACTGAAAAGACCCAGCTTTACCATCGAACTGGCCAATTAGGTGCCGAGATGCAGATGATGTGGCAAGTCTAAAAGGAGCCAGCTGTTAGCATTAGTATGCTGGCAGAGACCCATTCTGTGGTCTACAGCAGGTGATTGAGTTCCAGCCCATAGACAGCTCCCTCAGCTCAGTATCAATGTTGCACCAAGTTTGCAACATCACTGTTACTTAACATCACTTGGAAATGTTTTGTCATTCTAGGAGTTTTATAAAGTATTGATCGGGTCTAGCAGCTTTTGATATATAGCACAGAATGGAGAAATTTTGTGACACAGTGGCTGTTTGCCACTTTTTGTTCATTTTCTTCACCCAATTATTGAGTCTCACTCTCCATCTCTTTCTGTATTATTGGCAGCACGTCTTGCATCTTCCAAGCAGCCTGTGTTACCATGGTTAGTAGTCTCATCATCTGCCCACTGAACACCTCCTCCCACCCAAACACACATTCTTTGCACACTTTTCCACTCTCGGTACCAGTAAACAGTTTGAAGTTGCTAAAATATTAATGGTCCATGTCTCTCCACTGGGGTTTTACACACTTGAGGTGCCTAGTGACTCCCTATGGTCTGTTGTGCTGGTCAAAGTTCTTTACCACTGAATGTGGTCTGTCATGTTCATATGCAGTTCTTAGTAGATTTGGATGATGCACTATGACTTTCAGTGTTAAAGCTATTGATAGATGATGAAAACTATGTCCACAAAAACTTTCTATTCCATAAAATAGCAGCATCCATGTTGTCAAGGGGGTTCAGTTAATGTTTACAAAACTGTATGAAAAGCTTAATTGTTCTAAATGTAAAAGAAGAAAACAGGACAAAACAATTCATGGGTTCCTTTGCCTGAGTCTGACACGACTCATGAGTGTGCAGAAAAAAATGTTTTATCTGAAGATTTAAATTTTTTGTCAGTTCTGTTTTGCTGATTGTAATTACTGTGAAAGTGTGAAAAATGGTTTGTGAGTAGGACTGAGCAATATGACTAAGCAATGGGTAGAAATGTAAATCAAAAATGTTCAGTCATTGGGACATTTTTACATTTGGTTGTTTTCAGTACGAAGAGCTGCATATCGGACAAACCAGCTTAATAAATGCAACAACTACAAAATGTAATGAGAAATAAACAAGTTGTTACCTTCAGTAAGAACTAAAATACAGTTAAAAAGGGGAAAATGCTCTTTAGAAATAGTTGTGGTCTGTTCTTCACAAAACTATGAATAAACTTTTTTTTTTTCTTTTGTACTACAGGGAATGCAGTTTTAGGTGGGTGGGTTTCAAGTGTATGCATAAAACATGCTTTAATGCACACATTAAGATCACTGCGATATTCCAATGTTGCCTAATTTCATACCTTTAAAATATCACAGTTGCAAATATATGATAAATATTCAATGCATCGTCTCGCTCTCTTTGAGAGTGCTCACAATTGAAAATTTATTAAGCATCTTCTGCTGATTTATGTCTAATGTTGCCATTTCCTGTCACGACTACAGTACCATCAAGGGAGTACAGAAGTGCATGAACTTTTTTGTGTTATGAAATGGGGACTGCTGTCACAGTTTGTACCTGCTCATGGTTCCCCCTGCCCAACTGTACCCCCACATCTACAGCCAGTCTGTTGGTTCATTTGATGTTTCTTGGTGTTTCAGGGCTCTGCTCTGCATGAGTGTTTTTAGAATTGCACTCACCGTGGCTCACGACAGGAGATGGAACAAAGTAGGATGGCTGTAGAAAGCCCGCTGTCTTTTAGCTGATATTTCAGTTTATATACATTCGGCTAAACAAGAAATAGTAAATCTGTACATCCCCTACATAAATTCTTAGTTAATCTTGCAGGGGTCAGCTGAGGTGGGATCCTCCCAGTAAGCTTTGAGTTTGAAAGTTAGTTCTTGTGTAATCCGTCACAGGTGAGTCTTTAGGCTGGAAAGGTTGATGAAGCACTACAGGGAGCTGTCGAGTGTTTCTGCAGTTGAGCAGTTTTACTGGCCTGAAGTCTGGGTTTAGTCTCCAGTGGCTGTGTTGACCCTGCCCCCCTCAGCACGCCTGACTGTGCATGGCTGCGCCAGCCAGGTTCAGCCTCTTCTCCTCTCTGAATAAATCAGATAATTTTTTTTTGTTTCCTTGGCAGAAAGAATATTTTTCATTAAGGGATGCTTACAGCTGGAATAAGTGCCCAAATATGGACACAGGTCGTGTGTGTGTGCGTGTGCATGCGTGTGTGTGTGTAATTTATTATTATTATTATTTTTTTTTTTTTAAATAAAGTTACAACAAAGTTCTTGGCAGTGTGTGTGTGTGTCAGCAGATTTGCCAAAACTTTATTCTCTGTGCTCACCACTGGTTGTCTTTTGAGTCCAGAAAAGTAGGTCAGTGTTGGTTTTCCACACAAGCAGAGAGATGGAGACAGACAGAGAACAAGATTCCCCTACACAGCTGAGCAAAGTTGGGTCTGATGCTGTGTCTAACACGCCACTCTTTTAGGCTGATCACACATAACGTTAGTTCTCGGGGCAAATATAGAATTTCTTGGCTTGTAAAATAATTGCAGTTAACTCGTTTTTGAGGCTCATACTTGTATCAATAACCAGTATTTTAACAAGCAGCTGAAGTATGAATGTCTCGAGCCGATCTAGGCATGTTTTAATGGATCAGGTATTGGATATTTTTAAACCCCATCTAGTTTCAGTCCTTTGTTTCTTGACTCCTGTAGACAAAAAAAAAGAAGATTGGAACATTCCTGAAGTTTATGCTGTAATCCATATATGAAGTGTAGTATGTTTATACTAATTAATGTGTTCATACTATATGCTGTACTCTGAATGCTGTATGTATACTGTTTGTTAGTTACTGTATGTTAGTTTAAATGAGTGCAATGTACCTTAACAGTTACATCATTTAGAATCTAGCTTTGCTTGTTACCTTGAATTAAGGGGTAACGTTGCATTAGAGAAGAGGGTTTTGTTTCATGCCAGAAATGTGCCTCTACAGCTGTAAATACCGTGCATTTCATAGTTTTATCATGCTTCTCATCTGTCTCTTTCAGCAAAACAGTGACAGCAGGAATCACATCTAAAGTTAATGGAGGAACTCAGTTGTGGAGTTTTGCATCTTGTTTTGATTGAGTGGTTGAGCTGTAGTAGAATGCCTTCTAAAGCCAGACATTGTGCAGTTTTAGAAATATTGTTCTTTGGTTGCTCCCACTGTAGGTTTGAATAGTCGTGTATGGACAAACCCTATGATTTAATAACTCACAGTGCATGAAAACACTCTGTCTGATTGACATGCTATATGAAAAGCAGCTGCTACTGTTTTGCTAAAAAAAAATGCTATGAATCAAGTACTGAGAAAACACTGATAAACTAAGCTATAGCAATGCTGCTAACTACTAAAACCAGACAGTGATGTACAAAGACAGTTAAAGTCCATCCATCCATCCATCCATCCATTTTCTAAGCCGCTTCTCCGTCAGGGTCGCGGGGACAGTTAAAGTCAGTGTATTAAAATTTATGATACTTTTATTATCCCACTGGGGGAATTTTTTGCATTGTTATAGCAGAATACACAGTAAGCAGATAAAGAGCAGTAAGTAGACGAAGATGTGCATCATACAAAATACAAAATATAAGACATACTATAGAAATATATAAATAAGCAAGTTGTCTGTCTGAAAAATATAAAAAATAGAATTAAGAAACTATACAAATAAATTTACAGTTTACACATGCAGTTATACTTCACTATTCTATACTTTGGAAGTACATTTCAACTTTTTCTTTTTCCCTTCATTTTGCCAGCCAATGTGTCTCCACCCATATTGCAAAAGTGGGTGTGATTATGTCTGCATGTACTTAAAAATGGACTAATGATGAGCTAAATGAGCAGGGTACCGGGCTGAGACCAGTTTCACTGCACCACTTGCGCAACATGAAATACTTGTTTTCAAATTATATTTAAATAATTACAATCATCCATCACTGACTATGATTGACTGCCATATACAATAATTGTTTTGTTCACTAAATTCTAAATTTAGCAGAGAGATTAGAACAAGTTCTAGAGGAGTTCCAGCCTGCTGACTCTGTTCTCTCAAGTTAGTAAATGGAAGCAATTAGTGATGTTGAGAGAAGAAAACAGGCTCCTGAGGAGTTGAGATCTAGCTGTAAAGAAATAATTAGAATTTTCTATTAACTCTATTACCTAGTGTATCATAGGGGGCACATTCAAAGGTGTTGGCACTGTTCCTTTTATCTCACTCAAATCTACTGTCTACAATGACCATAAAAGGTATAAGCATTCAGAATGGAAGCTCTTCTTTCTGACGTGGTTTCTGTCACTTCATAAAGAGGCATAGTGCTTTTATTGCTGAATGCGCTGTGTTTAAGTCAGCCTGCATAGTTAGAATAAAAATGCTTGTCATTATACAACTCCAATTCCAGTGAAGTTGGGACGTTGTGTAAAACATAAATAAAAAAAGAATACGATGATTTGCAAATCCTTTTCAACCTATATTCAACTGAAAACACTACAAAGACAAGATATTTAATGTTCAAACGGATATATTTGATTGTTTTTTGCAAATATTCGAATATATTCGAAATATTTGAATTTGATACCTGCAACACATTCCGAAGAAGCTGGGACAGGGGCATGTTTACCACTGTGTTACATCACCTTTCCTTTTAATAACACTCAATAAGCATTTGGGAACTGAGGACACTAATTGTTGAAGCTTTGTAGGTGGAATTCTTTCCCATTCTTCCTTGATGTACAACTTCAGTTGCTCAACAGTCCGGGGTCTCCGTTGTCGTATTTTGCGCTTCATAATGCGCCACACATTTTCAGTGGGAGACAGATCTGGACTGCAGGCAGGCCAGTCTAGTACCCGCACTCTTTTACTACAAAGCCACGCTGTTGTAACACGTGCAGAATGTGGCTTGGCATTGTCTTGCTGAAATAAGCAGGGACATCCCTGAAAAAGACGTTGCTTGGATGGCAGCATATGTTGCTTCAAAACCTGTATGTACCTTTCAGCATTAATGGTGCCTTCACAGATGTGCAAGTTACCCATGCCATAGGCACTAACACACCCCCACACCATCAGAGATGCTGGCTTTTGAACTTTGCACTGATAACAATCCAGACAGGCCTTTTCCTCTTTGGCCCGGAGGACACTTTGAAACAATTTGAAATGTGGACTCGTCAGACCACAGGACACTTTTCCACTTTGCGTCAGTCCATCTCAGATGAGCTCAGGCCCAGAGAAGCCGGCGGCGTTTCTGGGTGTTGTTGATATATGGCTTTCGCTTTGCATGGCAGAGATTTAACTTGCACTTGACAAACTGTGTTCACTGACAATGGTTTTCTGAAGTGTTCCTGAGCCCATGTGATAATATCCATTACAGAATGATTTTTAATGCAATGCTGCCTGAGGCATCGAAGGTCACAGGCATTCAATGTTGGTTTTCTGCCTTGCCGCTTACTTGCAGAGATTTCTCCAGATTCTCTGAATCTTTTGATGATATTATGGACTGTAGATAAAGAAATCCCTAAATTCCTTGCAATTGCACGTTGAGAAACGTTGTTCTTAAACTGTTGGACTATTTGCTCACGCAGTTGTTTACATTCTTGCTTGTGAATGCCTGAGCCTTTCAGGGATGATGCCTTTATACTCAATCATGACACTCACCTGTTTCCAGTTAACCTGTTCACCTGTGGAATGTTCCAAACAGGTGTTTTTTGAGCATTCCTCAACTTTCCCAGTCTTTTGTTGCCCCTGTCCCAACTTCTTTGGAACATGTTGCAGGCATCAAATTCAAAATGAGTGAATATTTGCAAAAAACAAAGTTTATCCCTTTGAACATTAAATATCTTGTCTTTGTAGTGTTTTCAGTTGAATATAGGTTGAAAAGGATTTGCAAATCATCGTATTCTGTTTTTATTTATGTTTTACACAATGTCCCAACTTCATTAGTATTGGGTTTGTATTATATTTATTATTATTGTTATATTATTATTTGATTTTCATCAGAGTAACAATAAAAGGTGACTATAGTTTTGAAGTACATTCTTATGCATGTGTATATTTCCCTAAAATAACAGTTTTTAGCACAAATGAAAGAAAAAGTCTACAGGTTTTTGGGTTTGTTGGATCATGTTCCATGTTTATGGAAATAAATGCAGCAAAACACTTTACCAAAGGAAAAGAATATATCAAATAAAATGTAGAATCATCCGCTTTTTTGCCTTGGCATTAGAGTTAATAAGTGTTATTTTTAAAAATAAATAACATTAAAATAGTGAATAAAACCTTACAATAGTATGTGTGTGAAGTACATCCACAGTAGCCTGCGTAACATTTGAAGGTGATTTCATTTATGATATGCTGGCAAGAAAAAGCTTTTTGACGAGCAGCAAGACAGTCATGTGAGAAGAAAGTCCTTAAAGGAGTAAGAATATCTACTAGACTCCTTTCTCTGACACTCTCTGAGGTAAGGTATGGTTCTTTTACAGGGAATAGAGCTAACTAATTGACTGCTTAATGTTAGTGAGATGTTGGATGTCATTTCTAGTGGGATTTCTTTTTATTTTGTAACTAAGAGGTTTGTAAAACACAATCAAATTTGTACTGAATTGAAATTGCATTATCCTGTATTGTGCTAAGCTGTGTGATCACTGTAATGTCTCTTGTGTAGATATAATTTGTGATAATTTGTGAATATGTTTATCTGGTCACCCCTTGCATCATTGCGGTCACTGTGGGTCTGATGCTGTCGGCATGTAGCCGCTGACAGGTTTATTAAAAAAATGGCACAGCAGGAGAGCTGGCCACATGCCATTAAGACCTGACTATTGCTGCTGAAGATCCAGTTCTGTCCTGCTCTCTGCATTGCTCGCACTGTTTTCCTCTCCATATCATATAAATATATCATATAAATCCAAATCCATATAAATTTGATTATACTGTAGAAACAAAACAGTCTCGACCTGGAATTGAATGGAGCTGACTCTGGTCCCGTCCTGCATGAACAGCAGGAAAACATTTGAGTGAAGCGCCACGTCCCAGTTTATATCTGTCAGTGTTGGATCGTGTCACTGCAGTTTTATGAAATGACAGGCTGGGTTTTGAAGTGTTCTCTCCAGACAGGAGGGCTCATTCCCTGTGGTGCATTCTGTGGTACTGTAAATCTAATCTGTGCCATTGCCTATAAATTGAAGCTACTGTCTGGCTCTCGTCTTTGCTGACTAGAGCAGGAAGATTTGTGCAAGTTTTTTTAGAGGTGCTGAGATTGTTATCCCTGCATTATTTACTGCTTTATTGTAAAGTTATTTATTATCATATTATAATCAATTACTATTGGTTATTACAACTGATCATGTGGCACCTTTTTAGGTTGTTTGTGCACTGATGCACATTGGATAGACATAGCAT
This sequence comes from Pygocentrus nattereri, assembly GCF_015220715.1. Lineage (NCBI taxonomy): Eukaryota > Metazoa > Chordata > Actinopteri > Characiformes > Serrasalmidae > Pygocentrus > Pygocentrus nattereri. The sequence continues at coordinate 17,091,066 of NC_051213.1, forward strand.
TCTTTTTAACTTGCTCAAAAAGTTTTTGATTTGATCACAGGTATTTAAGCTGACTGCAGTTATTTTCCAAAGTTGCAGTCACAATCATTTTTGGATGACACACATTGTGTGTGTGTGTGTGTGTGTGTGTGTGTGTGTGTGTGTGTGTGTGTGTGTATATATATATATATATATATATATATATATATATATATATATATATATATATATATATATATATATATATATATATTACACACTGCTCAAAAAATAAAGGGAACACTTAAACAACACAATATAACTCCAAGTAAATCAAACTTCTGTGAAATCAAACTGTCCACTTGGGAAGCAACACTGATTGTCAATTTCACAGCTGTTGTGCAAATGGAACAGACAACAGGTGGAAATTATTGGCACTTAGCAAGACACACTCTTGTGGAGTGGTTCTGCAGGTAGGGACCACAGACCACTTCTCAGTACCTTTCTGCTTTCTGGCTGATGTTTTGGTCACTTTTGAATGTTGGTGGTGCTTTCACACTCGTGGTAGCATGAGACGGACTCTACAACCCACACAAGTGGCTTAGGTAGTGCAGCTCATCCAGGATGGCACATCAATGCAAGCTGTGGCAAGAAGGTTTGCTGTGTTTGTCAGCGTCATGTCCAGAGGTTTGAGGCGCTACCAGGAGACAGGCCAGTACACCAGGAGACGTGGAGGAGGCCATAGGAGGGCAACAACCCAGCAGCAGGACCGCTACCTCCGCCTTTGTGCAAGGAGGAACAGGAGGAGCACTACCAGAGCCCAGCAAAATGACCTCCAGCAGGCCACAAATGTGCATGTGTCTTAGTTAGAAACCGACTCCATGAGGATGGTATGAGGGCCCGACGTCCACAGATGGGGGTTGTGCTCACAGCCCAACACCGTGCAGGACGCTTGGCATTTGCCAAAGAACACCAGGATTGGCAAATTTGCCACTGGCGCCCTGTGCTCCTCACAGATGAAAGCAGGTTCACACTGAGCACATGTGACAGACGTGACAGAGTCTGGAGACGCCGTGGAGAGCGATCTGCTGCCTGCAACATCCTTCAGCATGACCGGTTTGGCAGTGGGTCAGTAATGGTGTGGGGTGGCATTTCTTTGGAGGGCCGCACAGCCCTCCATGTGCTCGCCAGAGGTAGCCTGACTGCCATTAGGTACCGAGATGAGATCCTCAAACCCCTGGGTTCCTCCTAATGCAGGACAATGCTAGACCTCATGTGGCTGGAGTGTGTCAGCAGTTCCTGCAAGAGGAAGGCATTGAAGCTATGGACTGGCCTGCCCGTTCCCCAGACCTGAATCCGATTGAGCACGTCTGGGACATCATGTCTCGCTCCATCCACCAACGCCACGTTGTACCACAGACTGTCCAGGAGTTGGCGGATGCTTTAGTCCAGATCTGGGAGGAGATCCCTCAGGAGACCACCCGCCACCTCATCAGGAGCATGCCCAGGCATTGTAGGGAGGTCATACAGGCACGTGGAGGCTACACACAATACTGAGCCTCATTTTGACTTGTTTTAAGGACATCACATCAAAGTTGGATCAGCCTGTAGTGTAATTTTTCCACTTTAATTTTGTATGTGACTCCAAATCCAGGCCTCCATTGGTTAATAACTTTGATTTCTATTGATGATTTTTGTGTCATTTTGTTGTCAGCACATTCAACTTTGTACAGCACAAAGTATTCAATGAGAATATTTCATTCATTCAGATCTAGGATGTGTTATTTGAGTGTTCCCTTTATTTTTTTGAGCAGTGCATATGTGTGTGTGTGTGTGTGTGTGTGTGTGTGTGTGTGTGTGTGTGTGTGTGTGTCTGTATGTATGTGTATATATATACATATATGTGTGTGTGTGTGTGTGTGTGTGTGTGTGTGTGTGTACACGCAATTTACAATTTGACACAGCGATGTTTGTTTGAGCTTGAGATGATGATCAGTTAGGAGCTACTGACAATCAACAGTTAGAAAACAAGATAGCTAATCAGCGAGATTTAACCACTTTAACCTTAGTAGTGACATACAACAAATAAGACAAATATAAAAATGTAATTGCAATAATTGATATAATCAGTCTGTTAAATCCCTTATTGTGACAGGCTTATCGATTACTTGTTCAATCTGGAATGCCACAATAAGAGTCCTTTGGCAAGGCTTTTTACCTGCCAGTTGAGTTGCAAAATATTTATGGACAGTCATCATACTTTACCTTTAATTAGTGAGTTACACTTAGTACAAGCCCACAGAATTCACAGTAATAGAACAGAAATAAGAAAAATGTATTTATTTGCATAATAAATAACTTACTTAAAATGTCACGGCAAACAGTATTTACCTTCTACTGCTATTCTAATTTAAATTATGATTTCCCTTGTTTAGTCCTTTGGTATGCACAAAGAACTTGGAATGTGAATTTAATCATTTCATCTTTTAATATAAGCCAAATTGTAGTAACTAACAAATAACAATTAACAAATATTTGATTAAGCTAACATGAATAATGCCGACTGAAGGACTGTCTTATCAGCGCAAGTTTAACAGTATAAATAAATCTGGGCTCACTGTTTTTTGTTTTAAGCTGACTTGATGTTTTAGGATGCAGTGAGGTGGTTCTCTGTAGGGATTCACTGCGCCAGTGTTGTCTGTCTGGCGTTACAGCATTACAGCGTAGTGTGGAGGGGCAGAAGGAAGAGTCTACCTTGTGGCTCGTTAGTGAAAGGCTAATAATGTTGTCATAATCGTTAGGAGTCACAACAGCAGCCATTTCGGGAGTTGCTGTGCCTGCTGTTCTTCCTGTTGTGCACTTGCACGCACGTGTGTGTGTGAGTGTGCCCACTGTGTGCCGGTGAGGGAGGTTGGCATTAAACCTAGACATTACCTCACCCTACTGGGCAGACGGGCCATTACGATGCTCAGCAGGCTACAGGAGGGGGGAGGGGGGGAGGCAAAACTCAATACCTGGTGATTATCTATACACGCTCACACATACACACATACACACTGCAGCACAAATCTGCAGACGTCACATTCCTGCCCTATAGATGGCAATACACACACACTCGTTCTCCTGGGATGAGTATGAAGATAATATGCCACAGCATGCTGGCTTTGGTGGTAGATGAGTCAGGTAATGGAGAGTGCTTAAGCTGGCCTCTCCCACATTAAAATTGCAGCTTATCAGTGGGATGGCCCTGTCTGCCCTTCCCCACTGTTGCTAAAGCAATGCTCCCTCAGGCCATCTTATACTAACACCTGACAAAAAGGGCTTTATATGCCATTTGTTCACAGTTTGCATATGCACATCAGCTTCTTCATACTTTTGCATATACCTAACTCTAATCTCCAGAGAAGAGTCTGAACGTCAAGGCATCTGTGTTTCAGCCTCCATGGGGCAGGCGAGATTACTCGGCTTTGCTCCAGGCTGCAGCAGCACTACTCTGAATAGGATGCTCTCTAAAACACTTCAGTTCTCTGTCTCTTTCCATGCATTCAGCCGTTTAACTGACCAACATAGCTGTGAGCAATGTTATTACAAGAAAGGAATACACAGGAATTTGGACATATCAGTCTTGATTCTAGATTGTTTGGAGTATAAACGTCATTTGCTGCACAGTTTGCAGACTGTGGTACAACATTAAATAAGATTTAGGGTACTGTGAACTGGACTTTTGGTTTTGTAATGTTCTACAGGGAACAGGCGTGACTGCATGTTCAGAGCACAGTGAAGTCTTGAAGCTCTAGCTGGAAAGTGCCAGTTTAGACATGTCAAAAGGTTTCCATACTAGCTATAGTCAAATGTCAAATAGTAAATGGTTCAAATGAATACAGACACTTCACATGCTGCGAGTGTTTGGTGTGCAACAATAAAAGAGCATTGTCTAGTTGTTATCCTACTCTAAATGATGTGGTTTCTTTAATTTACTGTTTCGGTACACACGGATGAAGCACACGTATCTCTACAAATTTACAAAGGCAGCACTGGATGTTTTGCTTACGGATATTTAAATGCGTACCATGAATTCTACAGGGACTGTCAAAACCCGCCACAATAACATTAACATGCATAGTGTGTCCAACACTAGCGTCCCTTGGGATGTTGCTTCAGACACCCATTCAAACCCAGAGTCCTGACCCCTACCTCTCCCCCTCCCTCTTTGTCTACCCCCATGTCTGGTTCGTGTGTGCTTGCATGTGTGTGTGTTGGCGGGGGACATGACTCCCAGACAAGACGTCAGACAGATAAATGTCAGCTTGTCTCCTACTGGGATGAATTGGTAGCTGAGTGGGCAGAAGAGAAGGGTTTAATCGTTTAAATTTCATTCTGACATCTGGGATTGGGCAAAAGGGGACATAGAGCATTAACACCAACATGAAAAACTTCAGCTCTGTGCTAAGAGAATATGCTGGTATACTGGTTAATTCTGAGAAACATCCTTTTATTTAATAGATTTGTAATAGATCCATGTTTTGTTATTGCTGGTGTACTGCTTTTTAGGGGGTTGTGCCCCATTTCGCTGATGAACCCTGCCATGTTGCAAACTAGACGGCTGCAGTCTGAAAGGGGCCAGACAGCGGGGTCACCTCAAGGTTACGTACCCAATTTCTCTCCTGCGGGGTAAATCTCTGACCTCACAATGATTGAGTTCCATTAAAGTTCTTGTTAAAATGGTTCAGTGCATTATTTTAAAATGTCAAGTTTCACCGTGATTTGATGAGATTAAATATTGTTAAATATTATAAATATTATTAGAATGATTTGTAAGATGGACCAAATGCGTGTGGCGTCTTTCTTCCACGTGACTGCAGCAACTATTTAGAAAATGGTGGAATATATACACTAAAATGAATGCGCCATGCTTAGTTGAGGTCAGGGTGTTGATGTAGAGAATAGCCCAACGACCTTATCTTGGCAATACACATACATTACATAAAATGATGACAATTCTACTCAATTCCAACATTCCAAAATCAATGCATTTGATTCACCTTCAGATTGATGCATTGCAATGCACTCATGCATTTTACACCTTACATTTCCCACATTGCTCGCCTTGATTGTGTCTGGTATGAACTGTAGATGTAGCTCATGGTACTAAGCACCAGCCCTCTTGCTGGCTTTTCAGTATTCTTGTCTGCAAGAGCGTCTGTCTCTGTGATGCGGGTGGGGGGCTGGGTGGTAGGGGGAGTCACAGAGACCGCCTCCCTAATCACACTGAGAGCAGCATTGGTGAGAGCAGCGGCAGAGGATGGCCGCATAGCCTGAGTGTGCTAGAGCATGAGCAGTGGATGGGCTGACGGAAAGCATGTGGTAAAGCGATGTGCTTGGCAGCAGTGTGGGCTCAAGTCATCAGGGCGCAGATGCCACCTGAGCGTGAAACTGCACCGGACCCCACCTTCAGGGAATGGACATATGTGAGTTACTCTTTCAGTTTCACTGTTACTACTGTTGTCAGCATTGGGCTAGACCAGTGGTTCCTGGTCCCCGTCCAGGACTATCACGTCCTGCACATTTTCTCACTCAGATACACTTGATACTAATCAGTATTATCAAGCCTTTCCTGATTTGAGGTTGATATGTAAAGCAACAAAACTCCAGGACCAGACTGGGAACCGCTGAATTAGACAACTGCAGTAAGTTACTCTATAGCCCTATAGTTGTGAGTCCGTTTCTTGGTGAAAGCAGTGATAAATTTGGTGCTAAAAGGTGTTTATTGTGTCCATAGCCTGGGCACTTTTGGATAGGCCTACTTTCTCCTGCTGTTGCTGTAGTGATGAGCGTATTCAGTGACTGTCTCCAGCAGCCCCATAACCTCCAGCTCCCTGTCTCACAGCTTTACATCTCAAGCAGGGGGAAGTGCCTGGTGCACTATAAACAAAGGGCCTTGATGAATGAATAGACTGGATTGTTACCCATTTCTTATTCCCACTGCTAATGTCTTCAGCTAGAGGACTTTTGTTGCTTTTGTCAGACTCAGACACAGTATTTCCAGTCTCTGTTCTAAATTTGCCATTTTAATGGAGCTGATTTGGTTCATTAGAATATCTTTCCTCTTGAGGGTCTTTTTATCTTTAGGACTTTATTTTGTTTAGTGTTTCCCTCTCTCCAAAGTAAATTTGAGCAAATTGTGATTTTTACATAATCTTAGTGAAAGTGCCTAATATTTTGCCCACAACTTCTGTGCAATTTTACAGATATCCAGTGCTCTTAATATCTTCTAGAATTGTTTACTTAAAGTTTGTTTATTGAATAATTTTTATTAGCCTTGGTCGCAAACATTTTAGTATGAGAGGTTTTCCACAGAAAGTTTCAGCTCTATCAAGTTCTGCTTTTGCAAATATGACGTGTCAACCATCAATGAGATCATCAATGAGATTGATGCAGTGAAACAGCATTTGGTGCATGGCTCATTACAGCATTGTAACCAAAGCAGCACAAAGCATTTTTCCATATGCAGGCAAATCTGGGAATTTGTCAGTAAATTTCTGGGTCACATTTCTGGGAGTGAGAGTCATTATTCTATAATAAGTCTGTATGGTTTCACAGTTTGAAACCTTACAGGAGTGCTGGAGTTCTGTTTCAGAGAATGCTAACAAAGCTGTATGTTTTCTTTTTTTTTTTTTTTTTTATCGGACAATCAGCATGTCCCCACAGATCAATAAGGCATACCAAAAAAATCTTATTTAGTTCTATAGTGGATTGATTTCAGCAGTTCGTTGCCATAATTGCACAGTGGTTTGACTAGCCTGGAAGCACACACTGGGATACAGTATCCTTCTTGGTAGCTAAATAAAGAAAAATCCAGTATTTAATCACCAAGATTGGATATTTTAAGGTAGGCTATACAGTCTTATTTAAAAAAAAAACTTTTCTGAAAAGTAGAGCAGTTTACTTGAACTTACAGTAATGGCTTGGCTCTATGTTGCAGTTTGCTGTGAAAACAGCCTGAGGATCCAGTGTGAATTATTGATGAAGATCAGAGTCACAGTGCCTGTCAGTGTGCTCTGACACTAACCTAGCCATTACTGCTGATCTCCCCACCCAGCTCAGCCAGAGGTCTAGAAGCAGAACATCAATCCGCTTGCTCTGTTTTTAAGAACTACTCTGTTTATGATGAATGAACAATAATTTAACAGTTGTTAAAGTTTGTATGAGGTGGGATGGTGTTGACAGGAAGCCCAGAAACAAGTTGTTCTCATCATATTCAGGTTGCTCTTGTCTCTTCCTTCTACTGTTCTTCCGTCTCCTCCATCTGAACTCGCTCTTTGAAAATGTCACCGCTGAACTCTCTTCCAACCCTGCTCTAGCACTCTCAAATGGAGGAGTATAGTTTCCACCCAGCTGAGACTTTACGTGGAGGTTCAGCTAGCGGTCATGGACGAATGTTTTAGAAAACTGGAGTGCTTTTTTTTTTTTTTTTTTTCTTTTCTTCCCCCCTCTCCTTTCCCATCCTCCCTTTCTCACATGTTCGTGTTCGTTCGTGTTTGTTCTCTCTCTCTCTCTCTCTCTCTCTCTCTCTCTCTCTCTCTCTCTCTCTCTCTCTCTAACAAATCTTTTAGACTCTCTTCAATGCAAAGCATGCCCTCCGGCAAACTTTCACGCTTCTTGCACTTTTTAACTAAAAAAAAATACATAAAAAGATAAAAAAAAAAAAAAAAAACATGGCCGTGTTTTTTCTCCAAAAGCTTCTGTCTTGATTGTTTTACTCTGTGGACTTGGCAAGCTCATGTGTAGGCCTACAAGTTGGTACAAGTAGGTTTGGCTGACATGAAAGCACCTTTCTGTTTTGGTTGAACACAACATGCCAAGGTGTGCCTGCCAGCAATGAAGCCTTTCCCAAAATAGAATTCAATTATATGTGGATAAGGGGAAGGAATGGCACCTAATTATAATCTTCACATTCTTTCAGAAATAAGAATCCATACTACCAAGGCAAGACCACTAGTAAAAAAAAGTAGGCAACTTGATTTTCTCCACTTGCACCTCTAGACATGTCCCACATAGCTGCAGAGAAATGACACAGCTGAGCATCTCCGCCTTGAAGCACAATGGCTCCTCAGACACATTCTCTTTCCAAAAGTTCTGCTGACTGTGGGGGAGTGAAACTTTCTGACAAGGATTGGAGGAAGTGTATATGAATACTTGAACTTGAGGAACCAGGGTCAGTTGACTGAAAGACTGTGAACATGTTTATTCATTAAGATTGAAGCACAGCTGGTAAAACCATAATTGTCATTTCAATAGCTGCTCATTCACAGAACCTGACAACCCTTAAGGGTGGCATTTTGGCACTGGAGCTTGGTACCCATATGATCATTTCAGCAAAGCACTGACCTGAACTATGTGTGACTAAACAGCCATGTGATAATGTGGGCAAGAACTATTGTGCCCTCTGACTGTGATATGGAAATCTCTAGACTAAACAAATGCTTATTTGTTTCAGTCAGCCTTGAATAGAAAAAAAGAGATCTGCTTAAACAAAGGGACACTGATGGAAAGACCAATAAAGCATGTCATTTATCTAGTTAAGCCCATTTTTACTTTTTAATGGAGGAGCTTTTTCTAGCACTGTTCCACTCTACCTGACTCAACTCATGAAGGACTTGATAGTTGATAATTAAAGCAGGTGAAACACAAAAAATCAGGGTCCCTGGCCCAGGACTGAGATGAACCGGCCTAACTAGCTTCAGCAATTGAACAAGCTAATATTTTCCTAAGCTAATAAGACCTGACACTGAGAGATGTGTTTGCTAGGAGTTTAATGTGTGAATATGTTACAATATACTAAAAATGTTTACAAAGCGCTAATGCATTTTATTATGACGGTTTAGTATATGCTGTAATATTATAGTATTAATTGATTTCATTGAACTTCTCATCAAAAAATGTTATTCAGTTATTCAAATAAATATAGAACTGTGACGGAGACCACTGTTTAATTTATTTTTTATTCAATTTAAAACGCCTATTAAGTGCAAGTTATTCTTTTTTTTGCATGAGGGGGAAAAAACTTAACACGTATTTGATGTAAAATTACCCAGAAGCCCCAACAAATTTATTTAATATTAATGTGTCAAACCTACAGCTCCTATTCTTTTCAGGAGATTATGTGAAATTCATTTAAACTGTGTGAAGGTTCTTCACACGGTGACATCTCATTTACAAAATAGTTCCTCAACAAATGATCTGAGGAAAGGTTCTTTAGGGTTGTTCTACGATACTGCTCCGCAGAAAGATGTACATGGTTGTAATAGTGGAATCGACATTGTTAAAACCATTAACCGTCCCAAACGCCAGTTCTGTGCCCCTGATCATGTGTGGAAATTAACACAAGCTTAACAGATGCAAGTTCTTCTTTGATCTAGTACAATTCAGGTGCATGCCAGGCTCAGCTTCTCCATCAGCAAGTGAAAGTACAGTTACTGACATTTCACACGTAAGTACGCAAGACCCGTAAGACGCCTTTTATTCTCTGTAGTGCCTTTTCTCTCCTGATGGACAGACACTCAGTTGGGCATCTTTACTATGATGTCTGTGTTCCTTTAGAGGTGTTATTGATGGTGAGAGCTTCTCTGTAGCATAGCCTCAGAGTGGAGGCTGCAGCTTGGCGTGCTGGGTGGGATGGCCTCTTCCCACTGGCAGTGTTTGTGCCACAGCTGAACTGCAGGGCTTGAATCGGCTGCCTGCTCTTCTGATGCCCAGTGGGATGCCAGTCTGTCAGCGTGTTGTGCTCTCCCCATCCCTCTGTGCTGCAAGCCTTTGATTTTTAGCACAAAGACCACCTGTGTGATCTAGCCATTTAAAACACCAGACGACCCCCACCCTCCACCCCCCTGGCAATGAAAAATGCATGTTTATAGCTGGATGACAAAATGCCTGTCTTTAATATGGTGGCATGCAGATTCAGAAAAGCCTGTCAAAACACTTTGGTGTCTTGTCAAAGTGATGTGGCATCCATAGATGCCCTGACAAACCGAATAAGTGTCCACGTCAATTCCTTCAGTATCTGTGGTGTAGTGTAGCTTTCTGTAGTGAGCAGCTCTCTATGTAATGTTTGTTTCCTAAAAATTTAACCAATCAATTATTACTTTCATTGTAGGTGTCAATTAGTTGATTTGTTTTTATAAAACAACCAAAAAGTGCCAGTTTTAGGTGCACTTCCCCCCAAATGTAGTCAGGTGCCTAGCTTAAAGAACGGGTCTTTTGACAGTTTGAAAAATGACAGTTTTGGTACTTCGGTGCATATTTTACGTTTTGCGCAATGTATTGTTAGTTGTTGCCACAGTATTGGCTTTTACTGACCAATATTGATATTGCATACGCCTGCAAAATTCAAATATGCTGCTAATGTTTTTTTCCTTTTTGTGTAACTATCCAAGATGATCTTAGATGTTCCAGATGATTTCTGTGGGTGTTTGGAAGGATTTAAAGCATTTAAGTGGTCCAAAAAAGCATTAAACAATATTAATGCAAGTCAGTCTTTAACCAGTCTTTAAGTCAGTAATGTAACACAATCTTTAACCATCTCATCATTGATTAGACAATGTTTTACTATTATACTACTATTTTTACTATTATTACAGTGTAATAATATCAACATGGTGCTGCCCTTCTGCAAATAATTCACTAAAAGCCTTAGTGAGAAGCTTCAGTATTGTACCTTACTACCCTGTATTAAGGTATAGATATTTATTCCATAACTGGTCTTAACTAGTTTATTCCTAAGAGGGCCAGACTGACTGGTATTGTTCATTGCTTATGTTGAAGGTAGTATCGTTTGTCTGTGTGCAGCATAACCCTCACAGGAAAGCATCAGGCTGGCAGATCCTCTTGCCCTGCAGTGAGTCAGCGAAGCATCTGTCCTCAGCATGGCATGATGCAACGTCTGGGCCTTCTGCTTCTGTCTTTGTCTTGGCTCGCTCAGTTTGATGTGTGTTACAGATGTTAATGGTTAGGTTCCTGCGAGGTGCTGCCTTTCTGTCTCACCAGAAAGTGAATTATTCAGGGAAAGTGTGTTTTGTTGCATGAGGGCGTTCAGATGGTGAGGGTAATGTAATTCTCTCCCTTTCTCTCACACTCACAAGATAGAAATAGGACATCATTCAGACACAATACACGGACACAAACATACATCCAGTCCTTCATCCTGTGTCGCTGGAGTCTCTTCTCTTCAGATTTTGCAAAATTGTTGTTATATACCTATTCTGGTGGTCAGTGGTTTTTGTGTGCCTAGCCAGTAAATTTAGTCTGGCTGTCAGTGAACTAGGGATGCACTGATCCCGCTTTCTCTTATGATATGGTTTCCAATGCCTGGACTCTGAGTATTGGCTGATATAGAGTATTGATTTGATACCAGTGTTGCTATTTTCCATCTTCAGTTTGAAATCTCTGTGTGGAGCTGCTAGGGGTCATTTTTCTATGTGTAAGGTAATGTGAGACTGTGACTGCTTTGTAAATTTGAAAGACAAAACAAATACCGAATAAAATATACTGCCTGCCCACTTTGTTAGGAACACTGGCCATTATTTAATCATCCAATAGAAGAGTGTCCAGACCTGTTCAAGCTACATGTCTTATGGCCTCTCTTTAGAACAGTGGTAAACAGAACCGCATTTTTGAATGTGCAACAATATTTGTCAGTTTTCTCTTTTTAGAAAACGCCATGTAAAATAATCTGGCTCACTTCCTTCTCTGACTGCAGTTTCTCTACTCGTTCCTCCCCTCTGTGTGCATCACTCAATAGAGTCACTGTGCTCATCATGGCAACAGTGCAGAGCATAAAATTATGCATACACAGATCAATTGCTTCAGTTGATGGTCAGGTCAAACATTAGAATGAAGGAAAGCAATGTGATCTAAGTAGCTTTGAGTGTGGTGTGGTCGTTGGTGCCAGATGGGGTGGTTTGAGTACTTCAGAAACTGCAGCTCTTAGGATTTTCTCTAAAGTTTACACAGGATGGTGTGGGGGGGGGGAAATGAAGAATAATCTGTGAATTAGCAGAAACGCCTCATTGCTGAGAGAGGTCAGAGGAGAGTGGCCAGACTTGTTCAAGCTATCAGAAAGGCTATATTAAGTCTTATAGCCTCTCTTTAGAGCAGTGGTGATCAGAACAGCTTATTTGAATGCACAGCATGTCGAACCTTGAGGCAGTTGGCCTTAAACAGCAGAAGACCACATGTGAAAGATGTGTCAAAGAAAATTTCCTCAAGCAAAGGTCCGGAACATCATAATGTCTAACTTGCATTATGATTCAGTGCCATATACTGTTTACTGATGTAGTCTAGTAGTTATATCAACATCTTATACAGTCAACAACTGAACGTCAAATCAATTAAAGTACATTTCAGTAATATTTCAACAATATTTATTGTCAGTTTTCTCTTTTTTGGAGAACACCATATTAAACGATCTGGCTCACTGGCTTCTCTGACTACAGTTTCTCTACTCGTCCCTCTCGTGTGTGCGTCACTCACTCGAATTGCGGTGCTCATTGTAATGCACAGATCTAATTGCCTGAGTAGTGTCACGTGTGATATTTAAATCACATGTGATTGGTCTGTGAGTCTCCTGGGCCGCTACTCAATCTCTTTAACAAGGTCAGTATTGGTCCTGATACAGACTACTTTTTCAAATTGGTGCATCCCTAATCAAACTGTTATTTCCAGCTGTCTTATTCAAGATCGAGACCAGGCAAGATTTTTATTTGAACTGGCCCTCACAACCTCACAACTCAACCCAGGGCAACTTGGAGATATAATCCCTCCACCAGGTCCTAGGACAACCTCGGGGTCTCGACCCAGTTGGCCATTCTGTGTTGGTACCTCCAACAGGAGGCGGCCAGGGGACATCTTAATCAGATGCCCGAACCACATCAACTAGCTCCTGTCAGTGTGGAGTAGTAGTTCTACTTTGAGCTTCTCCCAGTTGACTGAGCTCCTCTCCCCATCAAGAAGAGGGTAGTCCGCCATCCTGTGAAGAAAGTTCATTTCTACCACTTCTGTCTGCAGTCTCATTCATTACTCAAAGCTCATGACCATAGGTGAGGGTGCACATGTACATGGACTAGTAAACAGAGAGCTTTGCCTTATGACTCCGCTTCCTCTTCGCCACTGTAGTCCGGTACAGTGACCACATTACTGCTGCAGCCTGTCCCAGCCTGTGGCCAATCTTAAACTCCTCCACCTAGGGCAGGTCCTTTACCACCCTTACCTGGGAGGGGAATGCCATTCTTTTCTGGGTGAGGACCATGAACTCGGGTTTGGAGGTGCTGATCCACATACCAATCTTTGCACACTCAGCTGCAAATGCTCCAGTGCATACTAGAGCACCCATATCTTCAAAAAACAACAAACTTATATAGTTTCTATATGGTTACTAAATGGAATAGGGAGTGAATGGTACCTTTTGGAATGTTAACATTGTTTACATTGAATTTTTACAAATAAAAGTGTGGTTTTCCCTAAAATGGCCCCTTTAAACATTGAACATTTCCAGTTAACTTGCAAAATCAATAGTTGCTTCTGTTTCATTTATGTATTGTTAAGTGCTTTTCTAATTTACGGGTCCTTTCATGTCATGCTCTAAAGAGGCTATGGCTTTACATTTAGTTGCAGTAGCTATACATGCATTTCAGAATCAATAAAGCATTAAGCATCTTGATTCATGGTGACATGACAGCTTTAGCAATTTGCAATCATATTCCCAGGTTACTGCATATGTGAAATGAGTTGGTCTCTCACACTTTTTTTTTTTTTTTTTTTTTTTTTTTTTTTTTTTAATCCTTTCCCTCTCACTCTCTCTCACACATACCCTCCTCATGTCTGGCACTCACTCCCTGTGAGTGGCCCGCTGTCTCTCGTCTCTCACTCAGCTGTGTCATGTGCTGCTCTGTTCTGCCTGGTGACAGTAAAGCGGCTGATGGATCTGCAGCCTCTCTGTGTTGGCTGCACTGAGCGCTGGCTGCCTCCGGCGTTTTGGGCTAATGCTGTTCCTCGCACCCACTCTGTCTGCTTTTTATTCAGCTCTTTATCTCACTGTCTGCCGCCCTGTAGTTGGCCCGTAGTTTTCCGTCTATTTCTTTCCTCATTTCTGTGTCTGTGTCTGTGCCTGTACGTGCGCGAGAGTGTGTGCCATGACAGTGTTCAGTGTCTCTGTGGGTACGGATGCTGAGGGCTGTGTCTCCATGGCAATAATGGCAGCTGGATGGCCCTGAGGGAGAGAGAGCGCAAGAGAGCGAGGGAAAGAGAGGGGATGGCATTGCCAGTGGTATCTGGGGCAGAGAGTGTGTGCATGTCGCTAGGAGACCAGGACAGGAGATCCAGTATCCGGCAGTGCCACTCCATTGGAGAAGTGCTTGCTCCTTATTCATTCTGTCTATCTTAAAATGAAAGCCAGAGCTTAAGAGCCACCGTCCATTTTCCAGTACTGACCCCTCGCTCTCTTTCTATCTCTCTCTCACTCTCACTCTCTCACCCTCTCTCTCACTTTTTATTTTCTCAGAGTGTTGCTCCTAAGCAGCCAGGCTTTGTCAATTTAGCTGGACTTGTCCAAACAGGTCAATTGGCCCCATTTTGCTAACTACTTCCTTTCATAATGCCTGGCCAAATAGGCTAATAGAACAAGTGCTGTGTTGTATGTTTTATACACTGCATTTGTTTAGACTGAAAGCCCATAGCTTCAGGCCATGATGAGCAGAGCTCCAGGCCATTACCTTATATAGGTTTGGTTCTGACTGCAGGGTCTGACTGGGCCGGGAGCTCCAGGTCCGCTGTGTAATCAGCCTATGAAGAAATATGAGGATTTCACAGGCTAAGCTGTAAATATGCACAGTCTGCTCAGTTGGATCATAGATGCTCCTTCTCAATCTCAACTTCCTACATAAGGTTATGTAATTAGACTGCTTTGCAAAGCCTTTCATTCTTGTGAATGTTAGAGATTTATATTGGGGACCTTCAGTGATGATGGAATCTCAAATGCAATAATTAATGTGGAATTTGGATTGAAATACAATTCAGTTGAGTATTCTAATATAGGCCTCAGAAGCAAGATTTCCCAATCACTGACGACATGGAAGTCATAATGAATAAATACTAATTGTTTACTACAAAATTTAGGTCAGATTTCAGTGTTTGTAAGTCATTTTTGTGTATGATTATCAGTTCTATATGTAGCTCTTTTATATTAAAGCTACATATCCTGATATCCTGCTGAAAGTGATCCTGAATTCAAAATTGACTTTTTTTTTTCCTTGTATGTCCGTGTCCCTGGTTATATTAGAGACAGAACCAGCCAGAAGGACCTGTAAAATCTGCTATAAATATGCCTACACTAACTGCAACTGCTTTGGGGTAGATGTTTTTTAAACCGTTACGGTTTGCTTGTTTATCACCCTGTAGATTAGTGGCAGGGCTAGCACTTAGGATTGGTTGATACTGTAAGGATTTCCCAATGTTCATATGATGTGCTTGCGAATTGCATGCTGTGTACTGCAGTAGCAGAATGCTGATGAATTCAAACTATTCGGTCAAGGGATTTAGTTCTGCCTTACAGAATACTGCCTAACACAAGGTTTGGGGCTAGAAAATGCCTTTTCATCTTCAGAGTTTGGATGACCTCACCATGCACCAGCAAGTGGAGAAAATAATATTAACCAATAATCTCACCTCTCCCTACCACCACCACATCAGTCATCAAGGGAAAACACTGAGCTATCTCAGAGACCCTCTCTAATACTGAGTTTTGCTCAGAAATACATTATGGTACAAAAGGAAATGGGTTATGTTTTCTAATTCACATTGACTTTAAGCTTTGTTGAATGTTAAGTAACAGATAAGGGATTAGTGAAGTCTTTCTGGTTACCCAGACTATGGCTATGGTTAAATACTCAAGCATCAGGTTACAATGTTGTGATGATACATCACCCACACAATGAGTCATTAAATTGATAGTTCAAACAGACAGTGGTGGCATGATGTCATGCTAACTGGCCCTGCTAGTTTTTATTCAGTATCAGCCACATTATTATGAGTAAAGACTAAAGATGGATATTGATACACATCACCGTGAGATAATGGGACGTTTGGTGGTTCAGTAAGATGACACAATAGTGCAGTTTTCAGTAATGCTCGACACGAGGTTGATAACATTTCACTGGTGTAAGAGAGACCTTGATGAGCTTTTTTTTTTTTTAATTATATTATTTTAAAGTACTCTCAAAGGTGGGTTAGCACATTCTGTAAAGTTTTTTTGTTTTTTTCTTTCTGAATGCTTCAAGCCGCCTTTAAGATGTTTAATTCTCTTGCGTCACACCATCACTGATGTAACACACTTAGCACTCATTCAGTAGTTATGAGTTCATTTGTGTAGCTCACTGTCAGTGAGTGAGTCTGTCAGTGATTTATAGCCTTCAATGTCAGGTGAGTTGCTTATTGTGTAGCTTAGCTTGTGGCAGTCAAGATAATGCTGATTTAGTGCTGTACAAGTGTGTAGTACAACTCAAGTCACTTTATAGCGCATTCTCTGCCCCGTTTCTGTCTTCTTTTTTTTTTTTTTCTCCTTTGCTTTAATCTCTCAGTTTCCCAGCTCTGCTCTTGTGGCCTAAATTTGGAGAAAAGCCGTGTTTGTCTCCTCTGATGTGTGCTGCTGCACTGCGGGCAATTTTGTGGCGCGGGTTCCAGCCGCTTTCTCTCCAGACGATCCAACAGCACCCTCAGTCTGCTCCAAAAGATAATGCTTCTCTGTTTCGCACTTTAAAATGTGCGCTCTGCAGACCCAACACTTCTAGAATCGTCTGTCTCAGCGAGCCGAAGGCCTGTCTGGCCCCTCCTGCAGCCTGGATCAGCCACAGCGTCTAGCCTAATCAGATTGGGCCTACAGTCTGGGGCTGGCTGGCATATCACAGCTACCCGCTCTAATGCCGCGGGCTGTCTGGCTGCCGGAGATAGGCCAGCATTGTCTTGCTTTGCCTGTCTGTCTGGGTAATGGCTGGCTGTACCAGGGAGACTGTGCCTTTTTACATATTACAGTCCAGTCATCTAATTATTTTTTCACTTTTTTGGGAGGGAAGTGGAGTTTAAATGGGACATGTGAATAGTAGTTATCAAACACCTTGAGCCAGTTTTCGGGCAAGATTTCTTAGACTTTCTGTACATCATGGAACAAATGTTACTGTAACTTGTGGCCTTCATATGTCTGCTGAGTTTTTGAAGTGCAGATCATGGGAGTTGAATAGGTTCTTCTGTATTAAGGAGGTATTAATAAGAAAATAAGAACTTGCGCCAGTTCTGCATTCTGAGGCCCGTGGCTTCTGCTGAGTCCAGTATACTGTTCTCTGCTGCCATCCTGTGGTCAAAATGAAAACAGCAGACCTCTATTCTCTCAACTCAGAACTCCCAATGATGACCAGCCTTAAAGCAGATTTGCAGTGGTGGTGTGTTTCTGTAACATTGTTCTAAATCTTTTTTTTCTCTCTCTCCTGCAGCTGAACTGGAGTTTGTGCAGATAATGATAATAATCGTGGTGATGATGGTGATGGTGGTGGTCATTATCTGTCTTTTGAACCACTATAAGCTTTCTACATGGTCCTTCATGAGCAGACCGGGCCAGGCCAGGAGACAAGAGCACTCTCTGCAGCCGGTAAGACACAAATAATACCATTAAATGTCTGTCTCTGTCTTCACTCGCTGTGTAAATAAAGTATGTTAGTTAATAAATTTTTCATTCCTGTTCAATGTGCCAGGTACATTGACCTGCACCACTCTAGGTCAGTATTTTCTGTGTATGTTTTAGGGGGTGGGCAATGTCTGGAATTTTCCAACTGCAGGAGGTGATGGCATCATTAAACAAAACCCATTAACACTCTTTAATTATAAGCTCAAGGCAGTACAGAGTCTGGAACATTAGCAAAGTAAAGTCAAACTCCGTATCTGGCGAACTGGCTTGACAGATACGTCGCCTCCAGCAGTGAGAGTTATTTGGGGTGGCTGTGTTGCTGTTTCACCAATGCCAGATTGTTACTTTAAGCACTGCATATTGGTTGGGGGTCCCATTCGCCAGCTTTCTGATAAATACCTGCAGTAGTCTCATTCACAGACACAGCCATAATGATTAAATTCATCCCAGCTCTGTCTAGACACCAGCCAGACAGCCACGCAGCCCACTGCACCGTGCGGCAGAGACAGATAAATGTCTGAGACCTTTTCATTTTTATTCATGAGGGGGAGGGAGTGGACTGAAGCAGAGCATGTTGAGAGGCAGTCTGGAGAGAGAACAGATCTAGCTGCTGTAAACACTGAGTTAGCATTACCATACAGATGAGCGATTTTTGTTTAACTGTTAGTTTACGCTTTGCCTGGATTTAAAGGAGATTTGATTGGTTGGATCGCATGAGGTATATGCCAACAGCGACATTTGATTCTCTGTCATCTTGGCTCTGTTTGGAGCATTTAGCTTGTTTACTGATTCTACGACATTTGTTCCTTTTCACTTACCTTTTGTGTCTGACTTAAATTATTGTTGTTATTAGTAGGGATGCACCAATATGGGATATGGGAGTTTTGGGTGATATCTTTCATGTGCATATTTCCCAATATGTAAACATTTATAAAATATAGAACATGGATTTATCTGGATTAGCACTGCTGAGAAATTAATTAATTTCTGTAGCATCACAAAAACAGTAAAATGAATAAAATGCAGATGTTTTAGTGTGGTGATCCAGCATTGCCTATACCATCTGCTCTTCTGGAGAGCAGTAAAGACATCAGTAAATACAGTGCAGCCCGTTATATTGGTCTGAAATAACTGCTTGTGCTGCAAATTGAATAGTGGCACACATTTTCAAATACATTAAATTTTAATTATCCAAAGTCTTAATTCTAATCATTTTTCTCTTCTTTTTCTCTGTGGCTTTGCCTCTTCTGATAGGAGGGATGTTTTTGGCCATCAGATAGTGGTTCCAGACAAGGAGCTTCAGAGGTGAGACCATTAACTAAGTTTGTGTGTTTTCATTGTCTTTCATTGGAAGTCTGTGTTTGCTGAGGTCAGGGGGAGGAGAGAGGGCCAGTGTCTGAGGCAGGGCCTCTCTGTTAATGATTGTCCATGTGTTGCCTCCCTCTGTGTGTGTGTGTATGTGTATTTGAGAACCCCTGTCTGCACGACTGTGTCTTTCACCGCGTCATTAATCACTCGCTCTCCTCTGGCAGCGTCTAGACAGCTGTCTGAGAGATGGGACTCAGAGTCTCTCTCTCTCTCTCTCTCTCTCTCTCTCTCTCTCTCTCTCTCTCTCTCTCTCTCTCTCTCTCTCTCTGTCTGTCTTTGTCTCTCTCTCTCTCTCTGTCTTTGTCTCTCTCTCTCTCTCTGTCTTTGTCTCTCTCTCTCTCTCTCTCTCTCTCTCTCTCTCTCTCTCTCTCTCTCTCTCTCTCTCTCTCTCTCTCTCTCTCTCTCTCTCTCTGTCTTTGTCTCTCTCTCTCTCTCGCTCTCGCTCTCTCTCTCCATTACCTCTCATTAGGCACCCTGGCTGGAGCTGAAATGCAGCTTCATAAAACAAAACCGTCTGTCTCGTTGCCTTGCTAACATGGAGGTTTCCCTCAAATGGAATTATTGAATTGTGCTTGAATGGACGTCCTTTCCCTCCAGATGATGCTTTATGTAGAAACGCTGAGAAATCGTACTCTTTTTAGGCTTTTCACAATAGATTAGATAAACTCTTAGCACATGAAGACTGTGGTCTGTTTTTAATTTTATGATTTAATTAATATGATTTGACTGTTTAGCTACAAATTTCTGAATCCTGGTCCTGGAAGACCCTCTGCAATGGGAGTGTTCAGGGCAGACAAAACATTACAATGTGCAGGCAGGCATTAGGACAAGGACTTTAGCTCAATCATGTTAGCCAGTAGACTAACAGGGGTAATGGCATTCACCGGGAATAGCACGTACTAGATAATTCAGTAGATAGTTAAAGTAATATGATGAGTAATACTGCAATAGCAATGTGGATGATAGAATGTTGGTGTTGGTTTTGTTGGTGTTGGTTTTGTTGGTGTATCTTTTAGGTTAGTATAATAGAAAGCATTCTAACTGTAATGTTCCGAAATGTTCATGTGATGAACGTGCCATTCTCACAGATTGCAGTACTGGAAGTGTTGGCAGTATCGCCACTGTCATGTTTTTAAGGCCATAAAGTTAGAAACCACTTCTTTTGCACAGATTATTCATTATTTGCTGTTCTCAAGAAAAATACATATTTCATTTGTGATTTATTAATCTTGTGATTTCTATTTTCTTCTAATAATGTAGCTCCTCAGAAGATCACTAATCACTTTTATCTTTATATCTGCTGCATTTTATTCAACTCTAAAGTGGGATGTCATAGCTCCGGATTACGGCAGTTTCAAACTTTAAGCATTCAAGCTATAAAGTGAGGACAGGGGACACCTCCATGAAAGCGAGTATTGTTAGCAACAAGCTAGTCAGCTAACATTAGTCATATAATTCATATAGAAAAGTTTAAACACCCCTCACATTACTTTTGTACTTTTTGCTGATTTTCTAAGTGAAAATGAGTCAACACATCTTCCATCAGGAGCAAATTTAATATGGCATTTTTCTGAAAAATTGTAGTAAACAATGTCTGTTTAGTTTAACATATTGGAAAAAAAATAAAACAAAATGTATGCCATAACTTTTGAACAGGCTTTTTTTTTTTTTTAAATATATATATTTATATATTTTGTTACTTTATTGAGGATGTGTATTTGTTTTCAATCAGCAAAATATGTGTGACCAGGGCGCCCATGATTGTAAGTGATAACTGTAATGTTCACAATGTATTTACCTTCTCATAACAGCTACCTGTTGTACAGTGTTTAGACTTTACAGCCTTCTATATCTGTAAGTTGTTTAATCTACAGCAAATACCACTATAATCTAAATTACAAGTGGAGAAGTGGTGCTTTGTTAGTATCGATGGTGTGAGCTGCCGTGTAGACACAATGCAGTAAATTCTCAAAATTTCTGAGTTACAATTAGTTTTTTTTAATATATATAAACAGAGCACTTTTCATACTGTGGCAGCTCACATTGCTTTATAGGCACGTCATAAAGCTTAACAGTAAATGAAGAAATTGAGTGTTTAATTAAAATCATACACTCACTGTCCACTTTACCTAATAAAGTGCAGGTAAAAGGTTGGATCCCCTTCTTGCCTTCAGAGCTGCCTTAATTCATTATGGCATACTTTCAACAAAGTGTTGGAAACACTCCTCAGAGATTTTGGTTGGTTATTTGAGTTACTGTTGCCTTTCTATCATCTCGAACCTGCCCATTCTCCTCTGACCTCTCACATCAACAAAGCATTTTCGTCCACACAACTGCCGCTCACTGGATAGTTTCTCTTTTTCGGGCCGTTCTCTCTAAACCCTAGAAATGGTTGTGTGTGAAAATCCCAGTAGATCAGTAGTTTCTGTAATACTCACACCAGCCCATCTGGCACCAATGACCATGCCACGTTCAAAGTCACTTAAATCACCTTTCTTCCCCATTCTGATGCTCGGTTTGCACTTCAGCAAGTTGTCTTGACCACCTCTACATGCCTAAATGCATTGAGTTGCAGCCATGTGATTGGCTGGTTAGCTATTTGTGTTAACAAGCAATTGATAAAGTGGCTGGAGAGTGTATAAGACAATGATGGATCCAGTTTTAAATGAAAGATTTGAAACTGATTTGAAACGTATTACAAATTAAAGATTACATTTACATTTAGAGTAAACCTGTCCTACTTTTCATTATTGTACCTTTGGTAGCACTGATGGTGGTGGTGGCTGCAGTATACTGTAGGTCTGAGAGCTGCTGTTTGTGTCCCCCTGCAGGTGGTGTATGCCCCACAGCCTCGGGAGCGCTTCAGCGCACCCTCCTTCATGCAGCGCGAGCGCTTCAGCCGCTTCCAGCCCACCTACCCGTACCTGCAACACCAGATCGACCTGCCGCCCACCATCTCTTTGTCAGACGGAGAGGAGCCACCTCCTTACCAGGGCCCATGCACCCTGCAGCTGCGGGACCCAGAGCAGCAGCTAGAGCTGAACCGCGAATCGGTGCGTGCACCGCCCAATCGCACCGTGTTTGACAGCGAACTGATAGATGCACCGCGCCCCCCCAGCAGCAACTCTGGCATCAGCGCTGCCAACTCCAGCACCCGTGGCCGCATGGAGGGCCCTCCACCCGCCTACAGTGAGGTCATGGGTCACTACCCAGGCGCAGCGTTTTTCCTCCACCAGCACAGCAATAACCAGTCCTCCAGCGTCAGCGGCATTCAGACTTCTCCGCCCATGGGCAGGACAGGCCAGGGCAGCCCGCAAAGCACAGTAGTCCCCAGCAAGGCCAAGGACATGCAGACAGGTGACCTAGTGTGAGGTGGGGTATGTGTGTGCAAGTATGCGGGGCTGCCAAACCGCACCCTCTCCTTATCCCCGCCTACAAAAGGGCGCGGTTGCCCTTTTCACACTCCCACGCACAACGGAAAACAATGCATCGGTCTTGACTTTAGGAAGAAAACAAAAAAAGGAAAAAGAAAAAAGCCACATTACATAAAGTAACCAAGTGGAGCTAAGCTTACAAAATAAAGTTTTACTTTCTCTCACTTAAACAAGACATGGTAGAGCTTTGTAGTGCTGTTTTGTACTTGTGTATTACCTTCAAATGAGAGAAAATGATACTAGCACATAAGCCTTTTTTTGTTTTTGCGCAAAACACACACATCCACAGGTATATGACTATGACAGGACATGGAATCGAGGAGAATTTTTTCCAAGACCAGGATCTGTGCACAATGTAAGATTTTATTTTATTTTATTTTTATTTTTTTTTATCTAATCGTAGAAATCCAAATCATAGTGCCAAGGTTTTTGTGTGGGGACTGGCCTGAGGGTATAGACTCACTATTATACTTTCAAATCAAAACACACAGAAGTTGCACTATCTTTATTGTGGAAAAAGAGAAGAGGAAAACTGAGATACATGTGGGGGTTTTGTGTTTTTTTTTTTTTGTTTTGTTTTGTTTTGTTTTTTTTTTCTTGGTGTTGTGTTTGTTTCATTTGTAGATTTTGAACAGAAGCTCCAAAGTTTGTCTGTGGGAGCAATAGGGTCTTAACCTGACCTCTGCACAAGAGTTACCTGGATCCAGCCTAAAAATTCTCCTTACCTAACCTTCTCTGAAAACATCGACCCTGCTCTCAGTGCTCGTCACTGACACTTTCAATTTCAGATACTTTCATGCCTCTACCGATGTCTCGAGGTCAGTTTGATGGCAACAGAATGTTATTTTATGTCACTTTACTAATAGAAATGCTCTGTTTTGTTACAAGTGTAGACTTTCTCTGAAGGTTTCAGAGCAGATCTACAGGACTTTTCCTTCATTGTAGTCGAGTTTGAATTGTTTTGATTCTGTGTCTCTCTCTCTTCCAGGCTTAAAGCTTACAAAAGAAACAAAGAAAGGATATTCAGTGAGCAGGGTCGTGTTAATCTTAAAGTAATTCATTTGAAAACAGTAGATCGTAAACAAGGTCCTAGTTGTGATCTTTTATACTTATTGCACTTGGCCTATGAGAAAAACCAAAATGGCATATATTTATCATCAGAACCGATTATATATGTGTGAGCTCTGGTCCTGTTCATTGTTCGTCTTGGACAGATGCTTCTCGTGGCTTTTCCTTACTTGAAATGGCTAATGCTGCCCATTCGTGCACTCCTTCACTTTCAGCCCCTTTCTCACCATTGACATTCTGACTAATAGGCCATAATAACATGAGAGTGAACAAAAAAAAACCTAACCAAACCCCTTTTTGCATGCCGATGTTTGTCTTGTATACATCTTCTAGATAGTATAATCAGGTTCAAAGATGTGGTGAGACTAAGGGCTAATGCGAGGGTTAAATATTATTTCATTTTTTTAATTTGTATTATTATTGTTGTTTTTGTTTTTTGTTTTAATATCTCATTAACCCAGCCTTCTTCTGCTATGTTGCCTTTTCTCACTCTGTCATCAGACAGTGTTAACCTGACCCCAGCGCCAGCTTCTGCCCAGTGCACTTCCCTCCTTACTTGGCCCTTAGATAAGCACTTAACTTGGGACAGCAGTGATGTAACATGAGCTCCTCTTCCTGTCCTTACTGAGTAATGTTCATTAAAGTATGTAGGGTGAAAACTGCTCTAGGAAGGCATGCTGAAGTTTTGTTATATATATATATATATATATTAGTCCCAACTGGACTGTGCTAACGCAGGCTCGGTCAATTATTGGTAGGACATCTAATTGAAGCTTCTGAGAATGTTGCCAAACTATGATTTCTTCATCCTCCTACTGATTTCATTCAAAATGCACTGAAGAGCAGAACTGGTTCAAATCTAGGAGAGAATGATGCCTAGAAACACAAGCTCTTACTTCGGTCACTTAAAAACGCACTCTGAAATATCCAGTCATTTTCATCTTTTAAACCATAGATGTTTGGGTATGTTCAACATGACTTGGTGCTAAATTTAGCTTAGGAAAGTTTACAATCTGAGCGACCTTAGCTATTTTCTGTAAAACTCATTTAGTCTTCTCAAAACATTGATTATTGGTCAGAACAGTTCAGCTACAAACATTAAAAGCTCAGCAAGCCTGTGGCACATAGAGGGCATTGCTTACCAAAAGGTCACTTAGAAAAACGGAAGTCTGTTGGCCCGCCAGGTGAACAGAGACCAGACTTGGACGTTTGAATCTATTGGGGTGGGGGGTGGTGGTTGATTTTGAACAGGACCCATAGGTACTTTTGCCTTCAAGTGCAGCACACATCCCTTTAACGTGGAAACTAAAGACTGAGAAGACCCCCTTTCTAGCCCTTTTTTGTTCATCTAGTGCATGTTTTTCTGTGGACGAACATGGCTAATCTGAAGTGTCCATGACTGTGTTGGTATTTGCGTATAGTTGTTTGAGAAGTTTTGAGTATCACTGCCCCTTAAGTCTAACCGGGTGATTGGCTGTCTTTACTCCGTACCTGCAGCGGTGAAACAGTGTGCATGTGTATGTGTTTGCGTCAGTGTGAAATCGTTTGTTCCTGCCGTCTTTATGAAGATAATAACGTGATCCGTAAGCTAGTTCTCCAGCCAGTCAGATACAAAGCCTAGATTTACTCGATCTGGCTCTTGACCACAAGCCTTAACTGAGTAGAAGTAATTTTGGAAGATGCTGACCTGGGTTTGTGGACACAGGCCAAACCCAGCCCTGGAACAGGTCTATTTTGTAGTGGATTTTCACTGACACTGTACGTTGTGCGTCCACGTGTTTAGGGCTGGTTCCCTGAACATAAATTAAGCTTAGTTCTGTACTATACTGGAGTACCATTGCCTGCATGTGTGATTTAGTCCAGGACTAGGTCTGGTCAGTGTCTGTCAGTGTTTGGAAGGATTCCTCTAATCAAGCATTTATGAAATGGGCAGAGCCACCATCTGCACAATTCAGTAGTGGGGTGTTTTTTTGGCACAGATTTAAACTAGACATGAGGATTAAATTTGCTGATAATGATAGTCCATTTTAATCCCAGACTAGGCTTGATCTGTACCTAGAGAGCTGACTTTTCACACAGATTACCATGAATCTTGATGTTAAATTTTTCTACTGCAATGCCAGCATTTATGAAGGGCTTATGCCAGCTCCCCCACACTTATCATTATTTGAGCTCCATTGTTTGAACAGGTTGAGTTGCATTAGGTATGTAGGGTATCCTCTTGCAGAAAGAGAGAACGCTCTTTTTTGTTTTTTTTTTTCTTTTTCTTTTTCTTTGTTCAGAACTGGCTTGTGTGCTTGAGTGTTGTGGTCAAATCTTCTCTCCCTTCATTTACTCTTCCAAAGAGCTCCCAGAGCTTTTCTTTCATCTCTGCTGTTTAATGCTGCTGCTATCACTACTGCTGCTGCTGTTGCTTCCGCCAATTGATTTTTCGTTCTGGCCTGCGCTTGTTGGCCCGACCCTTTTCTGGTAATGACCATCATTTCGCTGTCTCCGCTTGGGCTTTTCCTGTCTCTTTTGCTTCATCTGACCGTTGTCTTTGTTACAAAAGAAGTGCTTGTTTTCGTCGTGTACGGAATGAGGCGTTCTGCATGTCCGTATGATGTGAGCTAACTTGGTGCCTAATGTTCACGTTTTGAGCAGACGTAGAAACCCACTTGCACTCTTCAAGCTCCCACCTTTGGTGTGCCTCACTTCCAACGGTGCTTTTTTCACTGGTCTGTCTTTCTTTCTTTTTGTTTGTATGTTTTCTTTTTTGTTGTTGATGTATTTTTTTTTGTTTGTTTGTTTTTGTAAGGTGCTGTAAATAACTTGAATATGTTATGCACACATATCCTACCCAATGGGTAGAAACCACAGAAAGACATTGTTAATAATGTAATATAATGTATAGATGGTATAAAAATTTAACACAGTGGTATCAGGTTTGTAAATGCCTACAGTTGAGATGTGCTTTTGTTTTTTTTTTTTTCTGTCTTTTTCTTTTTGTTTGTAAACAAGGAGGTTTGCAAAACGATACTTAAATATGAATTACAGAATGATTATAAAGTACTTATTTTTTTTATGAATAATAACCATATTAACAGTATGAATGGCAGTTGTTCTAGGACAAGAAACATGCTTGAAGTAGAATATAAGGGTTTTTTTCTGTTTGTTTGTTTTTTTTAAATCCTACCCCAAATAACTTGCAGAATTTGTACTACATAGGGCTGGGCAGTATAACGGTAGAATCAGCATACCAGTAGAAATTTGTGCTGCAGTGTGGATTTAACCGTATCGTTTACACCCAAACTTTGGCGTTTACCACAAACGTTTTCATTCATAAACCAACAGAGGCATTGGAGTAGCTAGCTAATCGTACTTTAAAGGGCACTGAGGGCTTCTAATCAAATTGTGAAGTCGACAAATTGTTTGGTTGGTTATAATAATTTAACTAGGAATTCATGATCATTTAATTAGTCTTATTTCACCGAATGATAGCAAGTTTTTCAGTTCGTATCGGAAACTGAGTAAAATCTGTACAATTTTAACAGTAAACTGCCTACGCCTGCAACAGTTAATCAGGCCAGTACAGGCTGTAATAGTGGATTTTTTTCATGTCTAGTCAAAATAATTGTAGTGTAATTTATTGTAATCTCCACATTCCCCAGGCACCAAAGTTGGAAAGGTGATTTAGGACATGAACCTACTTGCAGAAGTAGATATAATGAAAGTGATGTTTCTCTAAGTAACAGCGTACAAATGTACAGAGAGCACTGACATCAGAGCAGAGACTTTTTGGGAATTGTTGATTTATATCTGTATTGCACAAAAAAAAAAATTAAAAATCAATCACTGTCCAGACATTTAGAAAGTGCGTAAATAGTTTGAGGCACTTTGTAACAAAGTTAAACCCAATTTAGTCTTAAACTTTAAATCTCCATACAACGCTATGCTTCCTGCCTTTCAGCAATCGGACAGTGGCAGTTCTACCATTCATAATTTTGTAATATTTATCATTTTAGACATTGTGTTACGTGGTATGTTGGAACAAAACTGCAGTTTTAATCGCAGACCGTTATGTGGGGTCTCCACTGTAACTACCTGTTGAGCATGTCCATAATTATGTAACAGATGATGTACATAGCGATGCCATTTTGTTTCTCCAATGACCAATGGCAGTTGTGTAGCCTTGAGAGGCCTACGGTGCGAGACTTTTGTTCCTCGCATTAGTGGGAGGAGCTAGCGTGGACTGAAGCTGATTGCACCTCAATTTGTTTCTTCTAAAAGCATCAGATGCTTGTGCACACCACTGCTAACCGTAGCTTTTCAGCATTATTGGTCAGCGCAGGACTGCTTCCATCATGGACTTTGTATCATTGGGTTTTTATTTTACGAATTGTACCCCAGCAGATTTGTTTCTTTATCTGTGTGTATGCATAAGTGTGTATGTGTATTTTCATATACACATACATGCATATTATGCTTATATACACATTAAAATGTGTATTTTGCCTCTTTTTTATTTAAGCAATTGTGATGTAATAGGTTCTAGGCCTAAGGTCTGTTACTGCAATACTTTTTCAGAAAAAAAGTAAAAGGACAAAAAAATAGTCTAAAAAATGTTGCTCTAAATGCCGTTGTAGTCAAAGATTTTATGCTTGTACTGCTGTGGTCAAACCATAGCAAAACATTAAAACTTAAAAATACTAATGTGTGTCCTCTCCTTCAAATGTATTTTATTTCATTTTCCTATAGATTCCGATTATTCAGTATTATGCAAGTGATTTAAACTTAAATCATTACATGACATTCTTGACGTTCACTCTGTTTTCATTCACACTGGGATTGCTGATTTAACAGAATCAGAGAAAAGACATCATGATGAATACTGTACTTTATTCCTTCAGCAGTCTTTACAAATAAATACAGTCCACATGCCAAGGGGAAATCCCATGATTTTTCAAAATTTCATAGTTCAGTCCTTCAGATAAAAATGGAAACATTCAGGTTTGATATTAAACTTACCAGCTCAGATGTTTACAGTGTTAATAGTAGTGGACTGCAAATACTGACGTGTGTGTGTGTGTGTGTGTGTATGTATATGTGAATATATGACATCATGTCTCAGAGTTTTATATGTATTGTTGATAATGATAAAATAATGGCAAATATGAGGGAGGAAAAAACCACATGTCTTTGGGGAATGTTTTGCCTTATAATGCCCTTCATGTACCCCTCTGGATTTTACAAATACATATTTTCTCTCTCAAGCATCAGGCAGGGTATTCTTGTGTGGTGTAATAGCTTTTTGTGGTGTATCTTTTAGAAGCCTTAAATTGTTTGGGTGTCTGGTTCCCTTGACCACTGCTGTAAACACTTCTGATTCGGTAAGTTTCTGTACAATGCAGCACTTCATATCAAACCACTCTGATTTTGTCATTGACTGTGACTTTACTTTTTTTTTTTAATTTTACAAAAATTATGAAAATTAAGTTGACATCCCCTTTAAAGGAAGTGCAAATTAGGTCTCCATTTTTGTTCACCTACAGATTGCTAACTCTCTCCCCTTACTGAGCACTTTATTAGGAACACCTGTACACCTACTCATTCATGCAATTATCTAATCAGCCAATCGTGTGGCAGAGGCGAAGTGAATAAAAGCATGCAGATACAGGTCAGCAGCTTTGGGTAATGTTCATATCAACCATCAGAATGAGGAAAAAAAGTGGTTTTGACTGTGCCATGATTCTTGATGCCAGATGGGCTGGTTTCAGTAATTGTGTAACTGGTGATCTCAGATTTTTAATGCACAACAGTCTGTAGAGTTATTAAGCTTGTTGATGAAAGAGGTCAACAGAGAATGACCAGGCTGGTTCAAGCTGACAGGAAGGCTATGATAACTCACAAAAGCATGACTGCGATGAGCAGAAAAGCATCTCAGAATGTACAACACATTGTACCTTGAGGTGGATGGGCTACAACAGATGTCGGGTTCCACTTCTGTCAGCCAAAAACAGAAGCTCACCGAAACTGGACAGTTGAAGACTGAAAAATGTAGCCTACACAGATGGTAAAGTCTACGTAGACTGATGATTTGTTGCAGCATGAATTCATTGACCCAACCTGCCTTGTGTCAACAGTCCAGGCTGGTGGAGGTGGTCTTTTAACGGCTGCTTCCAGCATGATAATGCAGCACGTCACAAAATGTCATCTCAGTCTGGTTTCATGACATAACAATGGGTTCAATTTTCTTCAGTGGCCTTCCTAGTATTAGTATAGTGTTCCTAATAAAGTGCTCAGTGAGCATATATACAGACAGATTAGCATGGCTTTAATCAAATTAATTTAATCATTCCTGACAGAATTTACAAAAAAAAACTGCTAAAAACAGTAAGGTATAGTAAGATATATTGACAGAGCAGTCAGAAAGAAATACAATCACACTTTAATCTACTAAAACAAGCCTAAATTTGAAAACCTTTATAATTTCTAATGACAAAAGCTATTTCAAGTTTCATATCAACCACACCTTTTATAATACTACATTCAAAACAAGTCAATAGGCCATGTTTCATATCAGTTTGAGAAGTCAAATATTCTTAGATTTTTTTTTTTTGTACAGTTTAAAAAGTTCCAGTAAAAGATGCATGAAAACTACCTCCCTGTGCTACTGATGCAGTAGTAATTTATTTATTCCACTCTACTGTGTAGACACACAACTCACTTGTGTTGTGACAGCCAAGATGTAAACAAAGTAATTCCAAATGTTAATGTGGCCCCTTTTCTGACTGACTCCCCTTTTAAACTGGATCAAGGTATTGTGTAAACAGACTTGTCTGTGTACCAGACAGATACTGATACTCAGTACATCTGGGTCTTATGAAGACACTAAAGTCATAAGTGGATGAGAATTCAGGACCTCAGGTTCTAATAAATTTCCAGTTAGAGCAACGTTTCAGAGGCAGACTTCTGAAATATTTATACTGTATGCAAATATTTATAAATTCCTACAATTCTGCTAGCCTGCATATTTCCTCATCTCTCCGGCAGCTGCCTGGTCACAATGCATGACTGCTGCTTAGAGCTCACTGTAAGCGCACCACCATTATTCCATTTTCTTCCGGAAAGACACTTTGTCTTTCGTCTCCTGCAGTTTGTCCGAGAGCTTGTCTTTCGTCTCCTCCATTTTCTCAGTGAAGCGCTCTTTAGTCTCTTCCATTCGACCTGAGAGGAGCTCTTTGGTTTCTTCCATTTTCTCAGAAAACCGTTCTTTCGTCTCCTCCATCTTTTCGGAGAGTCTCTCCCTGGTCTCCTCCATTTTGTCTTGCAGATACTCTTTGACTGGAGGGGGGGTGGAGAAGTAGCCGTGCCTCCGGAGATACTGCACTGACAGAGATGTGCCACCCAGAGTCACTGTGTACCTGGCTGGTGTAGCAAGCTGAGACAAATAAGTAGAAAATATATTCCATGAATGAAAATAAGGTAGTACATTTATGATGATGCTATTTCAAAGCTCCTACAAACTCATTGTTGTTTTTTTTTTTTAAATATCAAGTAGCACAACATATATGACCAATCCTAAGGCAAATACAAAATGTTAAAAGCAGTAATCACATTTGCCTTAGGGAAAAACAGATGATCTTGGGTGACCAAATGCCCCCGTTTTCTGTGCTGTCCTTAGCTGTCCCTGGAAATGTCCATGTTTTTAACTGTGAATTAAAAACACCTCAGAAAGTCTTAAGAAATACCTGGAAGCCTGGACAATGGGCAGATGTCTCGCAATGTGCTTGTTTTGGCTGACAGAGGGGGCTGGCTCATGTTATCTACTAACCACTTCTACCACTCACTCGCCTTGGGCTATTGGGCCACGTTCAATGTAGCAAAACATTAATTTAAACGGAACGGTGATGCATTGAACACTCAGTTGTGTTACGCAGGCATTGCAACCATGGCAGCTAAGAGTGCAATTCTTGGCATCCTTATAGACTATTCTATTAAAACAACTTATTACAATAAAATATGACAGACTGCACACTTTTGCACTGTTTCAACAAAACATGTTAATCTGGAAACTGTAGCAAAACAGTGCACAACATTTTTAGATTTAGCTCATTACAGTACAACAGTTGCTGTGGTCAAAATACAAGAAACTGTAACTGTCCCCTCTTTCTTATTTCATAGATAAAAATACTAAAAATCATAATAAATATACTGACCACCAAACTTTAAATGCTGCTGGTTTTCAATACAGAAATCTGGTCATCTCGAACCTATACTTAGTACTGTAAAGTGTGGAGACAGGGACTTTCATATTGCTTCATTCTCCTTCTCTTCAGTTCTTGCCCGCTAATACTTAGTATTGTAATACCCGCTAATACCTTGTACATGGCGTAGGCCGTTAGTGCATATCCACCCTGTGAGTCTCGCAGAATGCCCACCACTTTGTCAGGTAATCCAATGTACTCCAGAAACGGGACCAAGTTCACCCCTCTGAAGAAGTGTAGAACATAAAGCGTGTTGTGAAAACATTTTGATGGAACACATAGCAAATGACATACTTAAAGAATCACAACTGTGAGCATAGTAACAAAGTGCATTTCTGCTACTTTTTATGGCGCACTGACCAAGTTGTACCCTGGATTTGTTTACAGTCCTGACAACAGTGAAGTGTGTCTGAATTAGAGAGGCTCAGACAGACTTTACACTGTAAAACTTTGCTGCCAAGTTGCCCTTAAAACCACAGGGCTTGATTTATATAGTCTGTATTTACTGTATGTGCCTATTGCTGATGAGATGAGTCTGATGCTCAGCTATACCTGACCGATTACTATTCTTAAGACAAAATGTTGGGTCTGCATAAACAGAAGAGATGGTACCAGACCATGAACAAAATGAGAAAGGTGAACTGGCGTATTCTGTTAAATAATCTGGATTTCTGTAGAGAGGCTGTTGTCTGAGATAATGACGGTGGCTAACAGTGTCACACTAACAACAGTGAATACAACAGATCATAAGTGTTTATTGTTAAGCTGTATAATCAGAGAGTTACTTACTTCATTGCAGCGTAGTAAAATGCGCCAAACCACACAGTAGAGGTGACCAGATGTACAGGCACCATGACTTTGCCGTACTGCTTAAACGTCTTCTTGAACCTCTGGTAGAGGCCAATAGATTTGTCCTGCAGGGGATCAACATCAAGCTGTTTTGGAGCACCTGATGGCACATCAGTCGCATGCTCTGTCCCCTTTGTTGGCGTTTTAGTCTCAGGGGCTGTCTTTGGGAACTCGTTGCCCCTGGCGATAGCAGAGGAGCTGAAGCAGCGTACAGTGAAATGGTTTATGCGTATGACTTGCCCACTAACGGGCAGCTCCCTCACGTTCACATCCAGGCAGACAAAGCGCAGCTGGACAGCTGCAGGATATAGCACACGCTGCATCTCCTCCTCTAGCTTTCTGCTCGTCACCTACACAACCTAAGAGGGGAAGAGGAAAAAATAAGAATACCTTTGACAGGGCAGTCTAGTTTTTTTTTTTTCCAACATTTATTTTGAGCATGTATTTACTTTATCATAAGTGTTCATTAAAACCTTTAATTGGCCACTGCCTGTATTTTTGTCATTGATAGTAACTGCTTAGTCACAGCTTGACTTGCCATGCCTTAACACACCCTTTTATCTTTTCGAACCTCTGGCCCACAACACATTTGCAGATGAACAGTACCAAAAACAAAATGTGTGAAAGTGTGAAAGCATTCTCTTGACTGTTATTACAGTGCATATTATTAGTTAAGAAACAAATGATTAAAGAAAATATCAAATGCACTTCAAAAAGTCCTTCCACTTCACCTTCAATCCAAGGGGTGGAGCTTTTGAGGCAGTAAACAAGCTGCCAGAGCACACGAGCTGATGACAGCCCTGAAGTAGGACAGCTAACTCGCATACCCCCGCATTCCGTCAAGTAGTTCCTGAAGCATCATACAGTCATATTAAACGTTTCATGTTGTAACAGAAAATAAGGAGACGTCTGAACTGAAACGGCCGCATTTCAGTTAGTGAGAGCCGCGTGTAGCAGCACTTCTTAGGCAGTTGTTAGCTGTCGATGAGCGAGGCTGAAGTTGGCTTCCTCGGTGGCAACTTCTTATACGAATTGTCCGTTCCACCTTAAATAGCGCAGCAGTTACATTGTGGCGCATGTTCACAATGGAACTACAGCGCCATATAAGGTGGAACGGAAAATTCCAATAAGAAGGTAAGTTCAGCTTCCGACTCCGACTCGCACCACAGAGATACAGTCAGCGGAATTAGAGAAGTGGAGTGCAGACCTGTGCGAACATTCAGCTCCTGGACATGATCGTCTTCTCTGTCACTGCCCCACTGTGCCCGCTCAGCTCGCCATGGCTCGCACTGCTCCTGGCATGTAACGTTAAACTTTTTCCACACAGCTCCACATGGAATTTGCTCCCGCGCTGCTTTATGGGAAGTGAAGTCTTGATGAGGTAAGGCGTACGTGACGTGCTGTCCTGACGCAAAGACCTTAAACGTGTAAACACACAAGCTTATGGTATTTCTAATTATTTTTAACGCTATTTTCACATACAGCTATACAATATAAGAGAAACGTTTTTTCTTTAAAAAAAAAAAAAAAAAAAAAAGGTTTTCGTAGACGAACTTCCAGAGCACGTTTCATATGCGCTGCTCACTTTGTAATTCTTTTTATCGCCACTAGATGGTGACATTATTTTCAGGCTTGACCGGGGACAACTTAGCAAAAGCGTTTTCCGCTCTACTTGAACAATTTTATGAAGAGCTAGTCAAGCAAGTTTATGCAAATATTTTTTTTCTTTTGTTTATCATTATTATTATCATTATTAGTGGTGGTAGTAGTAGTAGTAGTAGTATTAGCTACTACTACTATTATTATAATAATAATAATAATAATAATAATTATTATTATTATTATTATTATTATTATTATTATTATTATTATTATTATTATAATTATAATTAGTAGACATGCATCTAGCACAGTTGGTTCTACCTCATTCTGAGTGTAAAAGAAGACACTGATAGAAATAGTCATCTATGGATTATTTTGAGTACATTAGTGCAGTGGAGTTGCCCCAAGATGACTCGTCAAATTTCTAATAGTGTGTAGTGGTTTTACAACATTGTCTGTTGTTTCAAAGCCACTTTTACTAAAGTAAAAAGATTATTCCAGGTGTTTGGAAACTACCCAATGTAAAACATTTAACTCTTAAATTAGTTCAGATCTGTGTAGACTTTAAAGTGCATTTTTTCGGGGGTTTTTTTTTTGCATATAATATTTACCTTACTGTGTTGGACTGGCGACCTGTCCAGGCTTATCCTACCTTCCACCCAATGACAGCTGGGATAGGCTCCAGCTCCCCCCGTGACCCAGAAGGATAAGCAGCTTAGATGATGTGTGTGTATTTACCTTAATTAAAAGGAATATAGACATGTTGTATAGCTACAATGAACATGAACAATTCAATTTCTGAGAAGGTAAATTCATTATACTATGTTCCTTGGGGCTAATGAAAGTCATGGCAAATAGCATGACACTGAAACAGTGCAGTGGGCACACAGCAAATGGGAAGGAATTGCAGTTTGTTGCACCTTTCAATGTGCTACATGCAAAATGACAGGCATTGTGGGAATGAGTTGAGTCTCTGCAGTTCCAATATGAAACAAAACCCACCACTTTGGGAGCTGAGAAGTGAGACAATCTTTGAAATGAACACCCAGGCCTACTTCCTCGATGGCTGATCTGCTGAGAAGCGAACGTGTTAACACATGAGCAATGATCAATGCCCAGCAGAGCACAGTGCTTATTTAACCCATATTAGCCATAGAAGTGAACTGTATTGTTGGTTTTGGACCAAACTCGCAACTCTATCAGAGGAGGAAGAAATACTATTCATTTGTTAAAGTGAAGTTAATGTGAAGCGGTTTTATTCCAAGTAATTTTATCCATCCATCCATCCATCCATCCATCCATTTTCTAAGCCGCTTCTCCGTTAGGGTCGCGGGGGTGCTGGAGCCTATCCCAGCAGTCAAGTAATTTTATTTGTTAATTTATTTAACAGCAAAGATATATTTTTCTAATA
Source organism: Pygocentrus nattereri (assembly GCF_015220715.1). Classification (NCBI taxonomy): domain Eukaryota; kingdom Metazoa; phylum Chordata; class Actinopteri; order Characiformes; family Serrasalmidae; genus Pygocentrus; species Pygocentrus nattereri. The sequence goes on from NC_051213.1 coordinate 17,126,727, forward strand.
TTTCTAATATTCTAATAAAATTTCAGTTATGGTCAAATGTAATCTTTGGTTCCAGGTAAGATAACCAAAGTGTTTTCTTAACACCATCCCAGCATCCCAATATTGTAAGTAACAATATTCCAAATCCAATACGTGCTGTCCTGTGTACGTTCATGTCAGAGGGTCCTTGAATTACGAGGTCATTAAGTAGTTAAAATATGTATATTGCTACATGCAAGCTAACACTGTGGCATATCAACCAGATATCATAGACTGTTAACCTCACCAAAGTACCCCATACAAATCAGCTGTATTTGTTAAGTGTGCTAGTTAAGCTGCTTTGGTTGTAGTATGCTACAGTCTGAGTTGTTTGCGTTGGTCAATACATAACAGTGTTGAAGTGGACTCTCATGTGACGTCATTTCAGTGTGCAACAGTGTTAGCTTGCTTGTAGCATCCAGTGACATTCAGGGAAAAAAGAATACACAGGATAAAACATATAAATGTTGGGACCTTTTTATCACAGGATATAATATCAGTCATTTTTTTTAAATGCTTTTGATTTTTTTCTATAGGCAAAACTGCTTTAGCCCTCAAGTTCCTGATATGATTGTGACGACAGAGTGACCCACAACTTCAGAGGTCAATGCAAAGCTGAATGCAAAGCTGCATTCTGTGAGCCTGGAAGGCCTAACTCCCAGCCAGGCATTAGTATGGCAGATTGGAGTAAAAAGTTCAGGACTTCTCTTAAGCCAGAGTAGAGATGAATGATTAGTTATTTTTACATTGAAATCAGAGTTTTTAGGATTGTGATTTTCAAACTGCAAGAGCTGCCTTTTTAAATATAGATTAAATTTTTTAACAACAATATTGCAACAAGTTTAATTGTGACAATTTAAACTAATAACAGAGATTGTGAATTGCCTGTAGATGAGTTAGAGCCATTAGATGCAACCAAACACCCACATGTGAAAAAAACACTGCTATCTGGCTTTCTGGAACACAATGTTCAGTCTCAAGTCAGGAAAAGTGAATATGCTGGTTTCCTTTACCAAAAAAAAAGCCCAAAGCTCAATTACTAGAAAATAATTGCAATTTAAATCATAGTCACACTATTAATCAGAAAAAGGTGATTCACAAGTTGTTCTGCCCTAGCACAGTTTCCTATATGCTGCTGAAAAAGATGAACAGGAGCTGGATGGATATCTTGTAGGTGATGTATCACCAGATACACAGTGGACACCAGTAAGCTTGAAATGCCCAGCAGTGCTGCAGCTCTTTTCAAGCTTGACACCTACAGTAATTCCCATTTCTAAGGTACATTTTTTTTCTTGATCCTTCTCACTTACATAATCTAGATCTCAGTAGCCTCAAGCCTTAAAAATACTTTTTACCCTTCATCTGCTCTGACTGATTACCACCTGGTTTCTCTTAATCTGTCTGTTTAAAAGAGAACGCTGTTTCCACCAGTGTCACAGCAGGGAGTGATCAGTAGTGTGATTGAAGTGGTTCTCTACAGCTGCCCTATGTGTCATTGTTATCTTTGCTCTTACACACTCCTTCACATCAGGAAGAGTTTGTTTATTAGTTAATCAGCTGAATCAGGGGCATTGGGATCACACAAACCCTACAGTGTGTAGGGAAATGATACCCCACAATGGAAAAGCACCATATTAGGTCGGTATAATACATTCAGAAATCATAGGTGTCATGGAAAACCAGGAAAGTCATGAAAAAAACACTGGTGGGCTCATTTAGCATGAGCATCACATTGTTAGCTCTAGCCTGGACAATCTTTTAGCTTCATCTGTGTCATTAATTAAAACAACACAAGTCTGCACATTTCAGTGCACAATCACAAAAGTTATGTTTTTTTTCCCAACACAAACTCAGCTAATAAATAGACACTTTGTGCCTGAAAATGAGCAGAAAAGTGTAAGTTTGTACTCTGCAAAGGATGTGTTAACTTGTATTCACTTAGAAAATCAACAAGACAGGAAATTTGACCACAGGAACCCAAACATGTGGGTCAGTTGTGATCTTTGGGCAAGCCCTTTTAATTTTGCAATGGAAGTGCCTTAATTGAGCATTGTAACATATCATTTAACCAATTTGAATGTAACCTGTTTCTATTTCCTGCAAAAAATGCTGTCACAAAAATGTGAAAAATATTACCTGAACTGTCTCTCCACATCACCAGAGTTGATGACATTTTGTAAAGATGATAACACGGAAATGAAGCAGTTTCCCAAAGAGCTCTGTGCTACCTGGTGAACAGCCTAGAAGCACAGGGTGTATATCACAATACATTTGTGCGTAATTGTGGTATTTTTCCTGTCACAAAATGTAACATTTCAGAGCAAATCTCTGGGATGGAATCCTGCCTGGTGTGGACTTTAATAAAAACCACAAACCAAATTAAAATGGGATTTCATCACAAATTAATAGTATTAACTTGACCAAGAGTCATGTGACTATTCTCATTATTTGTGTGAAATGAGGCCAGAATAACAGGATGAGCATCAGAGTGAAGATAAAAGTGGCTCTGCATGTCTCTCAGCATATGGACGAGTATTGAGTAGTGCAATTATCTCACGGTTTGGCTCAAAGTGAACAGTGAGTGGATCACAGGATCAAAACCTTCTGACATGTTTGGCATTCCAAAGAGATAAATCATACTTACAAAGACAAAATTCAATAATATTTTACATGAACCCTGCTGCTTAACATTAACATAACTATGCCAAAAACAAGTCATAGCAGATGGCATACCTGTCATAAGATGTCCTGACAGAGTAATTCAAAAGTGTCATGTTATCATTGTCAGTAACTGTTATGTTTGAAATGTCAGTAATGTGGTCATATGGCACTACTGTTTTACTGAACAAAATCTGCCTTGACCGCTCATGACAGTATATTGTTGCTGTTCAAAGAAAAACAACTTTCTCCAAAATTACAGCTTTACATGAAAAATGGGAAAAAATTAAGGTACTATGATGTGTTTTTTTTTTTGTTTGTTTTTTTTTGGAACAGCAACAATATGACATTTGCCCAGACATGTTTATGACTATGTCAATGTAGCAGAGTTCAGGCTAGGTCTTACCCAAAATACATCAAAACAAACCAAAATTCAAAGGGAGTGGTGGAAAATGTGACAGTCATATGTATTTATTACTACTATGAGTGCTCTATCACTGCTGTTGCAAGAGAAGTTCATGTCTCCAAAATGGTAACATTACAGTAGAAGATAAAAATCATTCTTACGTCAAAGGAATGAGATAAGAATCAGATTCAGAATACTTTATTGATCCCAGAGGGAAATTGCAGTAATTACAGTTGCAACTATTTATGTAAAAGAATAAACACTTTAATAATTTAAAAAAAAGATAGATTTTAATAAATATGAAACATACTGTATAAAGCAGTTTACATTATTGCACCTCTGAGTTATTGTATATTGAGGGAGGAGTTATAGAGTTTAATGGCTACAGGTAAGAATGACTTCCTGTGGGTGTTTCCGCAGCATTTTTATAGCCACACTCATCAGGACATTTTAGCTCAATGTAAAAGTGCCTGATATATATTTAAATTCAGTGAAATAGTAAAAGCAACAAAAATAAAGAGACAAGGTTTTGTTGTGACAGGGACTTTATATTCACTTATCATCTAAACAAACAATGTGGTTACATTGGCTGAAGAACATTTCAGTTAAATGGACAATAGAGATGAAGGTTCGTTTTAATCACCAAATATTGGCTTGATGGGTAAATGTTGGCTTTTCTGATTTCTGACATACAAACCATGTCAAATGGTTATAATACTGTACATGAAAATCTTTCTACAATTTATTTCTGAAGATTTTTGTTTCATGGATAACACTTTGCAGTATTTTGCTAAAGTACATAGAGTATTTTTGTCCTTGTTTATTCTTAAAGTGTGCGCAAGGCATCCATTAATTCGTCATCTAAAGATTCAAGCAAACTAGTTGCGCTATCTTAGGGTTATTTTAGTGTTTAATTGGCTGGGTGATTATGGGATTTCGGAGAGAAAAATATTGCAAGCTGAGACAAAGAGAAAAGCAGAGTTTACAGAGAACAGTTTGTGTTCCAAGAAATGTTTACCATTTTCAGAAGCTTATGGTCAAGTTTCACACTGGAAAAATGTCTGACTCCATCAAGACTCATTCAGGTATCTCAGACATCGTAAAGTGGAGAGGCAGTTACTACTCTCCTGGCTTCTGTTCAAAGCTGGAGAAGGGGAAAATCTTGTTAGTGTAGATGTGTTGAGATGCACCTGCTGGGGTATGTCAGTGTGCCATTGTGTTAGAAACCCTCTCTAAGACACACAGCTGAAAAGGAATGTACAGAAAAAACTACCAGTAGAACAGGCATGCTTTGAATCTAAGAGAGAGATGGTGCAGGTGGTACAGCTCTGAAGGAAGCCATTGAAGCTATGCTGGATATCATAAGGAGACTTATATTCTTATAAAGTGTTCCAAATACGAATGGTGTAAAGAAACATCCTAATTATGTCAGAAGATTTGTTATTTAATGTGTTTATTTATTTACGGGTCTGTAGCATGAATTTAATCTACCTGGCCCTATGTGAAAATTAGTTGCCCCATTTAACCAAATTCAGTTGACTCTTTGGTTCAATTTCACCAGCCACACCCAGGCATGCTTACTGCCAGACCTGTTGAATCTAAACATCACTCATCACTTGCCTCAGTTAAGGTCAATGCGCATGATTCTACAATAATGGCCAAAAATAGCATCTAGACGTAAGGCGCAGACCACTGCTGACCAAAAAGAACACAAAGGCTCGTCTCCCATGTTAATGACTCCCAAGACTTTAGGAACAATATTCTATAGACTGATGAGACAAAGGGCAGAATAATTACAGTGAAGAGAGAAGCAGGTGTGTAAATCCCTGTAAATCCTTGTGCATCCACTCTCTTTTCTCTGTTCAGCAACAACAACTCATCACACCTGATGTCCTGCTGTCTCTTCAACCCTCCATCATGATATCCTCACACTCACAGCCAGCAACCAGAGCTTTGAGGAAAGACTGCTTATGGGGCTGGCACTCATATGCCTTCCACCTCAGTAGGGTTCAGAGTGTGAATAGGGTAATATGAAGCCCATCCACATCCGGTCAGCTCTACCTCTTATTTATAAGATGGGACTGGGAGCAGGTATACATGTTTACTTTTCATTACTGGAAACCTAACTGAGAAAGTGACTAACAGGAATCGCATGAGTCATTCTGGCCTGTTCTTCTTACACACACAATATCCAACATACATATGACTTTGTATGCAAAGATTTATGCAAAAGCAAGGCAAGTATGAGTTGTACTGTAAATACTTAGCCAACAGTATACCATTTGTTCGATTGTGGCAGTGTGAAGATTGCATCTCTGTATCTATGAGCTTTTCATTTTACATTCTGTATAATGCCAAATAAAGTATGGCTGGATAAGAGAGTGGTCTATACTTAGTCCTCATGAAGGCCATCACATTCTCCTTTGGTTTTCTTGTTCATATAGCCTGGTATGAACATTTGTTCCCACCAGGTAGTGGAGAAGAAATGGCATGTTTTTTCTTTTCCTTCTGTGTTTCTTGATTTTTTTTTTTAAATAATGTTTTTAAAAAATGAATAACTCATTGACTCTTTGACTCATTGTTTTGTAAGTAAGAAATTGAAAAATGAACCATTATTTCAGTAATTGTATTTCAGAGAAATAAATAATTATTTCAACAGTCATATTTCAGAGAAATACATCATTTCAAAGGGGCTAAGTCTTCAAGAAACTAAGTCATAATTTCAAGATACTTGGTCAAAATCTAGACCTACTGCTGCCAGAAACTGAAGGAGAAAAAACATAAAGACAATTCCACATGACACCACAAGCTCAAAGGACGGGGTGGCTAAGTGTTGAAACATGCAAAAATCGTGCATGTCTTTAATTGCAACACTCGCTAATGAATCAAGACAGCCTCTGGAAACAATGTTAGCATGAGAACTGTTCATCAGGAACTTTGTGGGTTGGGCTCCATAGACAAGCAGCACCACACAAACCTAAGACCACCAAATGCAATGCCAAGTGTTGGCTGGAGTGATGTAAAACATGACAGCATTGGTACTGTACACTGAAGTGGAAGTGGAGGAATGAATCACCCTTGACTATCTGGCAGCCTGATCTGGGTGAATCTAGCTTAGACAGAAGCCAGGATAACGCTACATGACCAAATATATAGTTGCAAATATAAATTTTGGTGGAGGAGGGATAAAGGTCTGGGGCTGTATTTCATAGTTTGTGTTGGGGACTTTAGTTCCAGTGAAAGGAAATATAAATGCTACACCATAATACAGGAATAATTTGGAGAAGGCCCTCTTGGTCCAAATAAAACTGTCCTTCTGTGCGCAAATCAAGGCCCCTAAAGCCATGGCTTGTCAAGTTTGTGTGGATTAACTTGACTGGCCTGTGCACAGCCTTTACAAAACTCTATCCCACACCTTCTGAACAAATTTGAATTCTTGACAGCATTTATTAGCAGACATTTATTTGTTATATGCAAAATTGTGGACTCCAATAGCACTCCTTTCATGATTTTTGTATATCATGAGATGCCAGAGCCAGGTATCAATTTGTCCCATCTAAGGGTAAAGCCATTCTCATCTGTCATCCTTCCCAACTATTAACACAGTCACTTGCATTCTTGAAGATCCTCTTGCACTGATATTGTTACACCCTCACCATAATGAAGGCAAAGCTCTGTTAGAGCACCCCCAGCTGTATTGCACAGTTGGAACTCAAACTTGAATCGCAGTGGGAGACCCATTTCTGTACTACACCACTCAGGGGCTCCATGCCTGCTATTTGTGCTTCAGATAACAAGCACTGTGTGTGAGAGACAAAAAGATTAATGTTAAAGGTCACATCAGACAGGATCCTCTGGAACACCAGTGAGACAGGAGATCATCAGTACAAATACACTCTAGTTTCACTTGAAGAAATAAACTGCATGAGGCTAAAGGATATCAGCTGCATCAGTACTGCTGTTTTATATTCACACATCAGTGCACTATGTGCATATACATAGAGACTGTTTCATTCAGATCACTCGTTATCGTGTTTATTATAAGGGTCACTGTTTGGTAACAGTTTTATTCACACCTTGCCTGTGATTTAGAGGATGTTTCCCTTCCTTTGGTAGCCTTCTTTAAAGAAATGCCTTGTTCTGTCATATCCTGTTTTTGAAGTTCTGTAACAGGAAAGACGTGCTAAATTGCCCCTAGGTGTGAGTGTGTGAGTGACTGTCTGTGTTTGTCTGTCTGCCCTGCGATGGACTGGCGGCCCATCCAGAGTGTATCCTGCCTTCCGCCCGAAGACTGCTGGGATGGGCTCCAGCACCCCCCCGCGACCCTGACGGAGAAGCGGCTTAGAAAATGGATGGATGGATGGATGGATAACAGAAAAGATATTAATTTCTGGACAGAGGTCTAATCAGAGCAGAGAGCCAGGGAGGAGAGAGCCTTGGCACACTTTGCAATCTTGGGTTTACTAAATATATAAATATTCCTAATAAATATTTTATGTCTTTTCCATCATTTTCATCAATTGAAGGAAAGCCCTACATAAGGTATTGCTTTATTTCTCACAGTTCCCCAAGTTCTATGTATTAAATAGATAAGTACAAACTACAAAGGTATGTATTAGTGAAATATTTTGGATAACGTGGTGAGTAGGGCTATAGTACTTGAGGCTATTCTTGTTGTTGTAGTTTGGATGTTGGTATGTGCGTCAGCAACAATAGAAGTTAATATGCTGGTCACCCAAAACTAGCACATGTTCATGTGTGCAGGTCAACCACCATGACCATTCTGGGTGACCAACAGAAGACTACCATAAAGCAGCATAAACCAGCTTTGACAAGAATGGAATGCATGCTTGTCTGTGCTGTTTTTTTTGTGTTCTACTGAGGTTCACACTCATGTAAGTATTGGCTGGTTAATTCTTGCAGTTTCTTGATGTTTTAACATGGTAAGTAGATGTTTTTAAATTTACTCATACCTCAACCAGTAGCCTGGCTGTTAGTGGGCATTGATCACATTTATTCAGAGCTGGCATTGGTTACATTTATTCAGAGAGAGTATTAAAGGCCAACCTTTTATTTTTATATAAATATTATATGTATATTTTAATTTGATGTTTGAGTTTTTGTAAATTTTTTTGTGCAAAAGAAAATCCTACATTTATATGTTTCTGGAATTTGTACTGGAAGGAGATAAAGACCTCTTTAGACCCTGTCATTACTCTATCTTGACAAGCCTCGGTCTTGGATTTGTCTTAAACTGGAGAATAGTAATGAGCTGCAAGAACAGCATCAGTGCACCTTGACATAGATTCTGCCTGTCGCAGTTACTGCACTGGAGGAATGGAACACTAGTCTCACTCCTTTAGTATTTGTTTTGAAGGTAGTAGTGGAGAGTGCTGTCTATCATATCTGTCAAGAATTAGTACAACAGTGTTTCATCTTAGGAAAATCTTAGGCTGATCAGTCAAAACAGCTTGGTCATGCTTCCATCTAAGAGAACAAATAGACCCTAACTATGCTGGCTAAAATGCCCCATAACAAAACAGAATCACTGGACCACCTTACTGTAGGGCTGAACCATTGAGGTCTGTACATTCTTTTGTTGTATGCCACACTCGCATACATGTGGAGAATGTGGCTCATCTGATCATGTTTCTACATCTTTGTTGACCAATATCTATGGTTTTGTGTCATTTATCTCTCAGGCATGCATTATTTCTTTGTAATGAAGGTGGAAATCTACTATAATATTCTTCTCTATGTAGTCATGGACGGAATATTCCCGCTGAAACATTCTGATCTTAGATCTCTTTCCTTTGCCATCTTAATGCAAATTCTAGGTGAACTGGGTCTGCTCTGTAGTTGTGTACATGCTTCAAAGCATGGTAGGATGTTAATTGCTTAATGGTACTATGCAGTGCACCTGTCTTGAAGCACTTGCACTCACTGGGTTTCTCCACACAGTTACTTCCTTTTCCTTTCATGTGTCACCTGTCTGTATGAGTAAAATGTTTGGTCTCTGAAATGGTAATTATATAGATGGAAAAAATACATCACAGTTCACACTGTCAGCAACTCTGAAAGCACAAATGTTCCTTCATAACCAAAGTTACTGCTGGAGGAAAGATCATCAGATGTGAGTGTGAGAAGGAGAAGGAAGATGAGGAGGAGGAGAAGGAGGAGGAGCTCCTAGTGCAGCTATATTAGAGTGTGACAAAGAATGTCTAATCTTCAGACAGACTCCTCTCAAGGCTCCTACACTTCTATTGCTGCACGTAGATGTAGATGCTATCTGTGTATACTTGAAGAAGTTGGATCAAACATCTGTGAGGTGAGAATTCTTTTTTCTTAACATTTCTCTTAGTGTTGATCATTTAAATGTTGCCCACTGCAGCCGCTGCCTAGCAGGCACTTCTGAAATGACGCTGGGGACCGATAGGCAGCACTTGTTGCTTGGCATCTAAAGACCGGTTGCATGTGTATGAGAGAAAATGAGAGCACACACCTGTTGGATAATTTGTTTCTTAATTGTAAGAGGACTAATTTCAGAGGAAGAGACAAATGCTGTTGATTGTTCTTTCTGCAAATTCAAAGTGTATAATAATTTAAATGAGAGAACAAAATGTTGCCGATATTTGCTAGAATTTATATTGATCTAGCAGAAGCAAGTGTGAGCCAATTCCTGTTCACTGAATCAATACCTAATTTATGGTTTTAGGTGTCCTGGGACTGAACCTTTATGGGTTATATTATTGTACATCAGGTTATTTGTCACACTGTGTTCTGTTTGGATGAATCTAATCATCTTTCTTAATTCAAACAGTGAAATTGACTCACATGTACAAAAGAATTTCCAAAAAAATAAATTTAAAATGAATTGTAAAATAACAATAAAAGCAATGAAAAAGAGAATTGAATTGAAACAGTCAAGATGTAGATGGTGTATTTTAGGTGGTGTAGGTGTTATTAAAAAATGACATTCTTGAAAAAAAAATCTGTGTTAGTTTATTACTTTGGTATAATTATATATATCACTGCTGTCCAAAAAAAACTTGTATCCTCATTTTTGCCATTTTTCAGTTCTTGTCATAATTTGAAAATGTTTGTTAGCATTATGCCCTTAGCATTGTCTGTAAATTTCATGAAGAATGAACCAAAACAAATGGCCCGAAATGGCTTGAAAAAAAGTCTGGTTCCATTGACTTACATTAACAATAAAGTAAGTTTTTTCCTTCTACTGTGAAGTGAAGACTGTAATGATTGTTTTGTGAGGAAAGTTTGAAAAATTTGGTCAAATTCCCATTTAATAGTGCTAACATACTGTAACTTTTGAAATCATTTTTATGAAATGTTTGACTGTTTAAGGTTTACCAGGTTTAAGTCTGACTGATAGGAAACTTGATATTGGTCAAAGTTCATTATTAAAGGCTCATTGAAGAGTTTTTGTGGGTTTTCTAAGGCCAGCATGGCATTACTTTCAAAGTGTATTGCTTTTGGTGTGCTGTTTTGATGGCATAGCGGTGTGAACTGATGTTTCTGTCCTGGTGGGATCCCCCAAAAAGCATCTAATGCAGATACGCTAGATGTTGGAACATTGCTGTCCATAAGCGTTATGGAACTCAGGATGATATTGGATGATTAGTTCTCCATTCCAACTCATCACAAATGCATTGGATGGAGCTCTGTCACTCCAGAGAACACAGTTCCACTGATAAGTGTTTGATGTGTGTTCTGTCATTTTGTCTCTCTATGGAATTTTTATATAAGAGCAGCAGATCAGACCACAGTCACTGTCTGCGTCCTGCAGGATTTGCATTGATGCTGCCTGGAGGCGGCCTGGGTTGATATTGGAGGCTTTATTCATTGAAGAGCCACATATGATGTAATGAAGGGCTTCTCTAAATGCTTTAAAAAGAGAAAATGAAGGTGTAAACCTCTAACCCTGGAATCAATGTCATTTAAGATTAGAGCCACTGACTCCGTGCCACCTGTGTCTTCACTGATGCTGTATTCTCTCAGAGACTTGCAGAGGACAGTGCAAAGACACCAAGACATGTGGTGTAATAATCAATGAAACCCTATCATAAAATTGCAATTTCAAAGCACTTTGAAATCCTTATTGTCCTAACAAGAACATCTCTATTGACTAGTCAGATGCTGTATATGGAAATCAAAATGTAATTCAGCACCAACTCTTGTGGTTAATAAGAATGACATTATGTAGTTGGAAAATATGACTCATGCTACAAGGGGGAAATTCATTTTATTATGCATTTCTTGTAAATGTATTGTAAAGTAATTAGTTTGAAGTCTATTTGACAGTAAGTTAAAGAACAAGGAACAAATGTATGCAAGCCTCCTTTACAATATTCCTGTTTTAACACAGATGAAATGAAGACACAACACACATGAGTCTTTAGCCCACCTGGGTAACTTTTCATAGTATTTCTAGGGCCATTATAAAGGTCATTTTAAAAGATGAATGTGCTTTCACACAGGAAATCACAGAGGAAACAGAGTACAGCAGAATGCACTGCACATTGCAGTCACACTGTGCAGTTTTGTAAGAGATGTGTTAAAATTCACATTGTGGTATGTGTGTGTGTGTGTATTTTATATTTTGTTATGGACAGAAGTGAAAAATCTAACATCTCGCCTACTTTACATTCGATGCCTGAGAGTAAAACAGTTGTGCTTAGAGTTTTTTCCCCTAGGATGGTTCATTTTCTTCTAAATAGCTCAATAAGGACAAAATAATCCAAACATGCTGGGTCTGAACAATTACACTGAAAAGAACACTGAGAACTGCAAAATCACATTCAGATTCACATTCATGATAATTTATGGGTTCTGTAGATATGCTAAATAAGTGCACACATGAAAAGTTCTTATATCGTCACTGTCCAATGAAAAACAAGTATGTCAAAAATAGTAACTGTACAGGAGAGGACAAAACACTCCCACCACTCAATGTAAGTCAATATTAAAAGATTTTGTTCTAGCTGCTTTGTTGAAATGATGTAGAAAACAAAATATAGACAAAAGTGGGGATACATGGTTTTCTTTGGACAGCAATGATATGCAACTTTAATATGTATACAATTTAAATAAAATTCGTATTTGTCCAATCACAAGATAAAATGTACTGGCACGTGTTCAGACATGTAGAGATGCAATGGTGCTGTCATTTAAATAAGATGAAATACAGCAAACAGCCATGTATCACAACAGTGTATATTCATGGTCATACATACATGTATGTAATTTAAATAAACAGTAAACACAAGTACCAAATAACCATATACACAGTCGAATGCAAAAGTTTAGGCACTCCGGGTTGAGTGTAATATATAGTTGAGTTAACCTTTACAGAGAAAACACAGTTTGCACAGTTTAATGCAGAATTACTGTTTAGTTCCTGAATTTCACATATTGAGGGGACATAAACAACATAAAATGTGGCCTGTGAAAAAATGTATGGCACATTTAATAGTTTATGTTTTATTTCCAATATGTTAAATTCAACAAATAAAATAGAACTAATGTAGTAGAGTCTGCAGGCAAAGGCTGTATTTAAGCCAATGGATGTATTAACTTACTTTCGCTTAGAAAACCAAAAGAAAAAATCATGTCATTTGAGGCACTCAAACATTTGCATATGACTGGTGGACAATGGCAATTTAGAGCCATGACATTGTGACATTTACTTGGGGACCCAAACACTTGATCATGACGAAAATGTATTGAATTGTATTAATGTATTCTACTGGATTTGAAGGATCTATTCCATTTCATTAACTTTAAAATATCTGTGTTCCTGTTTTTTTGTAAGGCATGGTGCTTTCTGCCTTGTCTGTCAATAACATAAAGAATGACCAACACAATATGTAAAAAATACATAATAGTAATACTAAAAAACATACTTGTGGACTGCTTATATCACAAACAATTAACTCTGTATGTGGTCATGTATCCTATTTTTCCATTGGTTATAACAGCACTAGCAGGTTCTTGTGAACAATGTGCAAGAAGACCCGATATAAGACGACATTCCTGTGTAAAGCTGGACAGTCATGGACAAGGAAAATTAAATAAACATGCAGTTTTAACTGAAAGACTGAATAATGACAAACTGTAACACTGTAAGAGTTGTAATCATTTTTCATCAACATTAGTCATTAATAACAGATGTGTTTTCTAGTAAAACTGTGAGATTATGAAAACGCTGTATATGATCTCGCTGTATATTAGCTTTTATAAAAAAGTATGTAGAATTTGTCATGTCTACCATTTAAACCCTACTTTATGTTTAATACTTAGCAGTTGTGACTGTTAAACCCTGCAATAACTGCAATAAATTATGTTGAAGAAAGTTAGCAGACATTTTTGGAATTATTGAATTCCATTCAAGTGTAAAGTTTATGAAAGAAGACTATCAATACATTAGGATAATCTCAATATAAATAGTAATAAATAGTAAATAAAACAAACAGTGTATTCTAAAGAAAACCATTTAACTGCAGCAGCCAATGTCATCTTATGTAACTGACAGCCACAAATAATTGCTTTCTTACTGCAAGTCTGAAGGAAAAAAAGAAATAAAGCCTGAACACTGTTGGGTGATGTGACTCAGTTGCTGTATTCTTGCATTGATTATATTATTATTTTTTCTTCAGGTTTTTTTTTCTGATGATGCTATAGATGTTTCGATCGATTCCTCATGTCTTTTTTCTGAGTGCATTTTTTTCTTCATTCTTCACCACAGATGTACAAGGATATGAAGAGTCAAACCAAGAGCTCTTCATCTTAAGATTTCTCTATTCAACATTGGGAGGGTCTCAGACAAAAGATGAATGCTTCAGTTTGGACTCCATCACTCATAAACTCCTCTCTTGCATTCATTAACCTCAGTGAAGAGTCCAGCAAGGCCAAACCAAACACTTCAGGAACATGTGAACAGGTTCACATCGCCCCAGAGGTTTTCCTCACATTAGGCCTGGTGAGCCTGCTGGAGAACATCCTTGTCATCCTCGCCATCTTGAAGAACAAGAACCTTCACTCACCCATGTACTTCTTCATCTGCAGCCTGGCTGTGGCAGATATGTTGGTGAGTGTCTCCAATGCATGGGAGACTATAGTGATCCATCTCCTGGCCAACAGAAGGTTAGTGGTGGAAGATCACTTCATCCGTCAGATGGACAATGTGTTCGATTCTATGATCTGTATTTCCGTGGTGGCGTCCATGTGCAGCCTCCTGGCCATTGCAGTTGACCGCTATGTAACCATTTTTTATGCGCTCCGATATCATAACATAATGACTGTGAGGCGAGCCGGGCTTATCATTGGTAGCATCTGGAGCTTTTGCACTGGCTGTGGGATCATCTTCATTATCTACTCTGACACCACACCCGTGGTGGTATGTTTGGTGGCCATGTTCTTTGGCTTGCTGCTGCTGATGGCCTCTCTCTACAGCCATATGTTCTTACTGGCACGTTCCCATGTCAAGCGCATGGCAGCACTGCCGGGTTACAACACCTCCATCCAGCCGTGGGCCAGCATGAAAGGGGCCATTACCCTCACCATTCTTCTGGGTATCTTCATCGTGTGCTGGGCACCGTTCTTCCTTCACCTTATCCTCATGATCTCCTGCCCAAGGAATCTCTACTGCATCTGCTTCATGTCCCACTTCAACATGTACCTGATCCTTATCATGTGCAACTCGGTGATTGATCCGCTGATCTATGCACTGAGGAGCCAGGAGATGAGAAAGACCTTTAAGGAGATCATCTGCTGCTACAACTTGCGCAACTTCTTTGTCTTCTCAAGTAAATACTGAATAACCATCAGATGATTACTTTAAGAAATAATTAAATTAGTTGACACCTTAAATTCCAAACACACACTCCTAAAGCTGCATAGGAGAAATAGTAACAGATAACAATCTATATAAAGATAAGGAAATTAGAGCACAATGTGGGACTTTATTGAGATCTCTACTAAAACTCAAGAGGAGAAATGTGAGGTCTTTTTCTCAGGAGGAACATCTGAGCAGCAGGAGACTTAAACAAAAGTTTCTTATGTTTTTGTATCTGATGTTACTGTTGTCTAGGAGAAACTACAGAGATATTAAAGAGATCTCTTTTTGATTTTTCTTTCCTGAATGTCAACCCTCACTTTGTTTCTCTCATAATTACATAACCTGCATAGTTGTAACCCAATAATATAGTTACTGGATAATACGTCTTAAGCTCTTAAGGGGCTGATTAATGCAGTTCATTTGTGGAGCACTGTTTGCACATCTAAAGGCAACTCAGAGAATATATTTAAAAACCACAAAGAATGAAACGAACTGAAACTGGAAGCAGAAACTAAGCACAAGGATGCAAGGCATAACCTCAAACCCTCAAAAACAGAATGAATTCTTACACAATCATTTTCAAACAGTTTGTATTTATTAAGACTAATGTATATAAATGACAGTTCTGACAGTTTCCAGAGAACTTAATCAATGTGCTCTATATGAACTTGACATTTCTATTTAGCCTCCAAAAATATTAAATAGGCAGTGAGATACATATGAAGATCATATAACATCAGATTTAAGAGTATTTTTATTAGTTTTACAGTGTGGCTAAATAGATGCATCATTAGCTGATTTGATTGATGCGGGTAAAATCATCTTGAGTGAAGTGATGATTGGACAGCACAAGAAGTCTTACATGTTCCATTTGGGAATCACGACATAAGCAGGTCAGTTTTATGTGTTAAACAATAATAAAACTTTAAGATTCTACTTATTACCATCTAGCACCCCATTCTGCTGGTCCTCTTTCTATAAAATGAGTTCAGTTTTATAGTATATTTGCAGTGCACTTGGCACTTTCTGATAGCACTTGTAACAACCCGACGTTACAGCTTTGGGACATTTTGGTAACATTTTATACAGGCTTCATAACACATACATATTCCTGTACAAAACTTCTGTACTTGAATAGAAGTCAAACTGCCCTTGCTGCAATGTTACTTTAGTAAAAGTAAAAGTCCATGGTCTGTGTTTCTTCTTGAGGCCCAAAACATAAAATTATTGCTTATAAAAGTACTTAAAGGGGAATTCCACAGATCCTACATAAATCACTGATTAAAATATAAACAATGTCATGCAGAGTACTTTGATATAAAAGGCTGTATTCTAGAGAAACTTACAGAGCAAGAATTGTTGCATGAAATGGTTATGACTATACTGTAATTTTGTAGTGGTTAGCAAATAGTTGTTTATTACAGACTGTTACAAGTTAGTTATTATGTTACAAGTTAGTTATTGTTAGTTATTGTACAGTACATGTTGCTGAAACAAATCAGTAAAAAATAGTACATTTCTAGTTAAAAAGGTAAAATAAAGTTGTGCTGACCTAAAAAGTACTAATTGTCCATGAACTAGTTTCAGAGACTTTTGCCTGATCTGTGCTTTTTAAAAGACTAACAGTATTTTGTTAAAAGGTAAAACAAAATGAATATGTGATGTATTTTTCGGCCCATATTCTGTATAATCTCAGTATACTTACCACATCCATTGCTGAGTAATAATACTTGTCTGCATAGAGGCATCCATATTAAAGTATTAGGACAACTATGCATGATTATGTTGTAATTTAGTCATAAATGCAGTACAATTACCCATAACATTTTGAAGAACAGATGTTTTCACCTGACATGACATATAATAACTAAGATACAACATGGAAAAAAGTAAGTTTGCATTTTACAGCTCTAATAACATTTAGTTTCACTGTAATTACAGCCTCTAGTATTAGTATTTTTTTACAGCACTAATAAGACATAGTCAGCAGAGATTTTGGATAATAAGCCTAATGTTACAAAACCCTGTAAAGATGTAAAAGAATTGGGTTTATATGTTGATTAACCTCTTATTCTGGAAAGCTGGACACCTGTGTAAATGTTAAAATGTGTTATTTAGTAAGTATTTACAGTAAGTGTTATAGATGTTATAATACATACTAAAAAGCAACTTGTTGCTATTATTTTACCGTTTTATTACTGATTTGTTAATTGGTAACATCTACAACATAAAATAAAAAATGTATCTTTAGGTTAGTAAAACTTAACATAATATTACCACATCATTACCCACTTTTTACTGATCTGTAAAGTGCTATAAAAATAGTCAGTAAATGACTCTAAAAATGAGACCACTGAATTATGCATATGTTGAAAAAAAATCTATACACTTAATATATGTGTTCTTAACTAGGCATCTGCCTCATTTCAATTACTTGGAAATGATGCTTCATAATGGTATTATAAATGGAATAAATGTCACTTTAGTCTAAGGCCTGTTAAATTCTCAAATATTGCTGTATAAATATATTATTCATTGCTTATGCTTATGTGTTATGAAGTCTTTATGTAGGTAGTCTGTGTATAACTGTAAATATGTGTCTATTATCAGAAAATGATGCTTTTTCTATGACGGAGATAGTGCTCCAGTTGTGTAAGCTGTATGCATAATATGTTCTATGATGTGACTTTATCTGCCTGAGAAAATGGCAGGTTCTCTCTTTCTTCTGTAATTAAGCATGGTTGTTTTGGAGAGCTACAAAACCCAGCGTTCTCCTCTGAGCATGCTTCAGTAGTTTCCAAAAAAAAAAAACCTTTACATATATATTTATGGAATATATTTGCATATATATTAGTAGAAGAGGCATGTTAAGCCTTCACTGCCCATGTACCTGTTCACTTCTTGCTCCAGTTAGTTGTGTGTAGTTGTAATGTGAAATGAATTGTTTTGTGATGTAGCTATAGATCTTGTATAGTCACTGAGTATTGAATGTAATAATTTTACAGCAGTGCAAGGCAGCTGTCTAGGTAGTACTATTGAACAGATAAAGACACAAATGCTTTATTGTACAACCCCAATTCCAATGAAGTTGGCACGTTGTGTAAAACATAAATAAAAACAGAATACGATGATTTGCAAATCCTTTTCAACCTATATTCAACTGAAAACACTACAAAGACAAGATATTTAATGTTCAAACGGATATATTTTATTGTTTTTTGCAAATATTCACTCATTTTGAATTTGATACCTG
This sequence comes from Pygocentrus nattereri, assembly GCF_015220715.1. Lineage (NCBI taxonomy): Eukaryota > Metazoa > Chordata > Actinopteri > Characiformes > Serrasalmidae > Pygocentrus > Pygocentrus nattereri. Next base: position 17,144,916 of record NC_051213.1, read on the forward strand.
CAACACATTCCAAAGAAGTTGGGACAGGGGGAACAAAAGACTGGGGAAGTTGAGGAATGCTCAAAAAACACCTGTTTGGAACATTCCACAGATGAACAGGTTAATTAGAAACAGGTGAGTGTCATGATTGGGTGTAAAGGGAGCATCCCTGATAGGCTCAGTCGTTCACAAGCAAGGATGGGGTGAGGTTCACAACTTTGTGAACAACTGCGTGAGCAAATAGCCAGACAGTTTAAGGACAACATTTCTCAATGTGCAATTGCAAGGAATTTAGGGATTTCATCACCTACAGTCCATAATATCATCAAAAGATTCAGAGAATCTGGAGAAATCTCTGCAAGTAAGCAGCAAGGCAATAAACCAACATTGATTCCTTCGATCTCTCAGGCAGCACTGCATTAAAAACCGACATCATTCTGTAACGGATATTACCACATGGGCTCAGGAACACTTCAGAAAACCATTGTCAGTGAACACAGTTCGTTGCTCCATCTACAACAACACCCAGAAATGCCACCGGCCTCTGTGGGCCCAAGCTCATCTGAGATGGACTGACGCAAAGTGGAAAAGTGTCCTGTGGTCTGACAAGTCCACATTTCAAATTGTTGAGCAACTGAAGTTGTACATTAAGCAAGAATGGGAAAGAATTCCACCTACAAAGCTTCAACAATTGTGTCCTCATTTCCCAAATGCTTATTGAGTGTTGTTAAAAGGAAAGGTGATGTAACATAGAGGTAAACATGCCCCTGTCCCAACTTCTTTGGAACGTGTTGCAGGCATCAAATTCAAAATGAGTAAATATTTGCAAAAAACAATAAAGTTTATCAGTTTAAACATTAAATATCTTGTCTTTGTAGTGTACTCAATTGAATATAGGTTGAAAAGGATTTGAAAATCATCGTATTCTGTTTTTATTTATGTTTTACACAACGACCCAACTTCAATGGAATTGGGGTTGTAATATTGCATGTACTCAGCGATGAGATTGTGCAGCATGTGTGAGAAGACAAATTGCTGAATGCAACTGCTATGGACAATATAAATGTATGTTTTTATTATTTATAAGAAAATTAACACTCTAAACATTTTAATGCCTGACATTTTAAACATACTGATAAAATGCATATTTATACATGAATAACTTTATTCCAAAATGCTGTTTATTCATTTGGTTAACACTTTATTTGGAGTGGTTTTTGTTGATGATTAATATACTCTTAACAGAGTATCAGTAACACATCGACAACATATCAGTGAAGTAGCAATAGTGAAGCACCTGAATACACTGAAGAAAATGTCTTGTAGATGTTCCGTTGATATATTATTCACATTAAGTAGATGTACTGTTAATGTGTTACTTCCATTAGGCAAAACGTAACCTTACCCAACCTTATCCACAACCTAACCCTAACCCTGGCCCTAATCCTAAACCTAACCTTAACCTAATCCTAACCCTCATATGTTTTTGACATGCTGCTGAGTGTCTGTTGAGAGTTGGTTTCATCTAAAAGGACCACTTAAAATAAAGATTTATTTTCATTTGTAACAATTTGGATGTATTTTGATTTTGAAAACAATAACAGCTGATATATGATGGAAAACACATTGTTATTTCTTGAATGAAAGTGGCACTGACTTTAATATAGCACTGATATTTCTTGTATGTGTAAAGCTTATTACCAACAAAGTATGTCATTAAAAAGTCTTGAAAACGGTCTGTAGTGGATTTTAATAAACCCTTCAAAAATACAATAGAATAGTAAGTGGACACTTGTTAAACATTTTCCCACATTTGTATTTCTTATAACAAGCTGAAACTGTAACTGTTGTGCTATTTAATGAATATTTGCTGAACATTTTACACATTTTTCCCAATTGTTTACTAATTTAGCATTAGCAGTTATTTAGCATTAGTGTTATTTCTGAGCATGCTTAGGTAGATTATGTTCAATACAAGAATCCCTTCTTTTATATGCTATGAACAAAACATTGATTACTGAATTGTAATAATAAACATTCTCTCTCTCTCTGTATATATACACACATATATATATATATATATACACATATATGATAATAAACAAGTAGTCTTCTGTGTAATGATTGCCAGGCTTATGCTCTCTGTCGTGCATTTGAAATGCTACATTCGCATGTGTCTCTGATGAAGTTCTGAGCTTGTGTAGAGCAAAGGAACATTTTCCTGAAGGTGTTTCGTAGCTCAGCACTGCGGTAGGCATAAATGGCTGGATCGACCACAGCATGGCTCATCAGCAGCACCACATGCAGCTGGAAGAGTGAGCGGTAGCACTCACAATATGGGTTTTCTGGACATATCATGATGATCAAAAGGTGGAGGGACAATGGAGCCCAGCAGACCACAAACACACCAAGCAGGATGGTGAGCGTGAGCGCCCCTTTCAGACCACTCCTTCTGTTGTGTCCAGCAGAGCCAGGCATGGCTGCGATCCTGCTGGCATGATATCGTGCCAGCAGGAACATATGCACATAGAGCAAGAGGATGAAGAGCAGTGCTGTGAAGAAGACCACGACAAAGAATATCTTGACCGCTGCAGCTTCAAAGAACCTGATCATGAGAGCCCCGCTGACACTGCATAGGACCCAGATGGTGGTTAAGATGGCAGCTGTACGTCGCATAGTCATGAGTTTATGGTAGTGCAGGGCATGGAAAATGGTGATGTAGCGATCTGCAGCAATTGCTAAGAAGCTGAAAACGGAGCCTACAAATGACATGCAGAGCAGAGTGTCCATCACATTGTCTATCCGGAGCTCAGGTGCTCCCCTGGAGTTAAGGTGTCCAGCGTCTCTAAAAACTAGCATGATATTCTCCCAGGTCTTAGAGAGGCTGGAGATGGTGTTAAAAGCTGCCAGGCTGCAGATGAAACAATACATGGGTGAGTGCAGGTTCTTATTGTGAATCACAGCCACTACAACCAGAAGATTCTCACTCAGGCTGACAAAGCCAATGACCAAGAAGATCTGGATAGGAATCACAACCTCAGGACAGTCTGTGACCTGGCTTTTGTTGCTGCTCATCATAGGCAGGTCAGAGCTGAGTGAAGGAGACTCCATGGAGACTGAGCTGGGTTGTTATGAGTATGGTTCACAGCATCAGGTCCTCAGCACCCTGAAAAAATAAGGATCTGTTGTCACAGTTTTGCAGACTGTGTTACAGGATTAAAATGTAACCCCTAAATATTCACAAGGCCAGAGTTCCCTTCATCACTCATGTAACTTAATAATAACTCATAACTCATGGATGTGAACATCCATGATTGGAGGCGTTGATCTTCTTAAGGTAATGAGGACTGGCATCTCAATTTGTTGCACAGCAATAAAACTGCAGCAGTTCCAAACTACATCAGAGGGTCTTTGAAGTAGGTCCACTCCAAAAGATTCTGCTTGGCACCCCTACACGAACAAGCTGAAAAGAACTGCTGAAACTTTTTCTTGTAAGAGCTTTTTGGAGAACAATGACCTTAGTCTGGTCATGAATATTGTTTCTTTGGGTGAGGCATTTAACCACAATTAGTTCCCCTCCATCAACCACAACATGGTAGCCTTGAGCAAGAACAAAGGCTGACAGAGCATGAGCAAATGAAGGTAAACAATTACATTAATTAGCAAGTATGACATTTGAAGACGAAGCAGATGTTCCTGCTGATGTTAGCGTTTAGCTAATTTTAAAGCTCACAAAGGTGGAATGAGATTTGAAGATGCATTGAAAAAAAAACATTCTTTACCAGAACATAATTAAAATATGGAAATTATTTCCACACAATTAAATAGCTGTCTTTCAAAAGATCTATCTATCTGAAAAAAAATAAAAAATCTATCTATCTATCTATCTATCTATCTATCTATCTATCTATCTATCTATCTATCTATCTATCTATCTATCTAGAGTACATTGAGATTTCTTATTTTAAGCACAACAGACTTTGTTTGGGTGTTTTGAAATTCCTTGAGACTTGGAAAAACACAATTTATTCTCTTTTATTAAAGCTGATTAATTTGGCTTAATACTTGGAATAATTATGTTCTTTCAAAGCTAATACTTTATATATATATTTTAAAAATGGGTCAGTTCAATTAGCATCAACTTGATTTGTTTTTTAAACACATGCAAGAACCAGTCCTGTGTGTAATGAGAGAAACAAATCTAAACATAAAATAAATCTACAGGAAGGGACAGTTTTGGTGAACATATGTTAATGAGGACTTTGGGTATAAATAAGCCACATATCTGCCATTGAATAGGTACTCTAGAAATAGTGTGGATGTAGGAGGCATATTTGCTATCATTCACAATCATTCAAAGGCAAGCAAAGGCACATAGAACATGACAGAGTACAGCGTACAAATGGTATTTTCTACCAGTATGATGAACCAAAGATCTGTAATTTATCATCTAGTGTTGGCAGGAGCCAGCACTCGCCCAAGGAACTGCCATGGCTAGAGCGATACGAGGAGAGGACCTCTTGTGGCTAGGAAAGAAAGGATCAAAGGAGGTGTGAGATGAAAGAAGGAGTGTTTGTTAGAGAGCATGTCATTAGTTACAATGATGTAGGCAGTGTTTGCAGAGCCACTCATGCTGGCCATGGGCCACTGGGTGCAAGCGGCTGTCTAATGGGCCTTGTGGGTAACTCCATGGGTATTTGAAAGAAATGCCTTTATGAACTTAACACATCTTTGCCACGCACTGAGCATGGCAGTGTTTTTCATTTACAAAGCAACAAGAGCCTCAGCATCAAAAAGAAATGGTAACATGATCAAAAGAATGCACAACTACAAACAAACAGCATTATTACCATTTCAAATCAAGTGATCAAGAAAATCCTGAAGAGAAAAACACTTTAAAAACCTTTCAGTTGGATTATAAGTGGCGGGGGGTTGAGGTTTGGCACTGCTTTCACTCTCTGCTGTATATCTCAGTAAATAAAAGCAGTAAATAAAAGCTGAATTGATTAGCTTGAAAAGAGATGTTTTCAACATCAGAACATTGAAATTTTCTGGAATTTATGCATTCGTGACTCAATTCATGCGCACTTGTGCCAACATGGGGCTGGTTAATACAACCCCAATTCCAATGAAGTTGGGACGTTGTGTAGAACATAAATAAAAACAGAATACGATGATTTGCAAATCCTTTTCAACCTATATTCATTTGAACACACTACAAAGACAAGATATTTAATGTTACAATAAAGTTTATCCATTTGAATATTCTGTTTTTATTTATGTTTTGCACTATGTCCCAACTTCATTGGAATTGGGGTTTTAAGCTGTAGTTTCAAAGAATAAAGCAATAAATCTAAATGAATAAATAATTAAGATAAAATAACTTTTATTTAAGTCAACCCACCATAGCCTATTTTGCAGTTAACACATAACTGACTATAACAATCAGAGGTCTTAAAAAAAGGATGAATGTTGGTGAAGTGGGCAATCATATTACTTTTGTGAAAGATCCCCCATTAATCCATACATTACCACTCTGCCAGTTGACCTACTGATAAAGATTATGATAAATAGATAAATTCATAATATTTATCTTTATACATAAAGATTATGAAGATTTTCATTTGTTTTATGCTATTATTGAAATTACAAAAAAAACTCCCCTAATAATACTTTAACCACATCAATGCTAGACATACACACATACAAACTAGTAATGTACATAGTAAATACAGTATGAGAGGGAGAATAATAGAAACAGAAGTCTGAATCCACTCTGGGGTTAATGTCTTTTTCGTGTGTCAGTTTATCTTAACCGACACAGAGTCCAGCTGTGTCGTGCATTTGATTACGCCAATAGTGCGTAAATTGATCGGTTCAGACGGGGGAGGGAATAATTAAAGACTGTCATGCAGGGAGGGATTCTGAAGGAACCTTTACTGACATTTAAGCTTCCCTTTTTGCTCCAGTCCTCTGGTCTATATGAAACAGTTAATTATCGTTTTCTAGGATAGGATACCTAGAAGCTGTGAATATGGTTTAACAGGGTTTACCGTTATGGCAAAAAATGTTGCATAATCATTTCAGGTAATTAAAGGTTACAGTATAAATCTTCTTACACATTCAAATGTGATGAAATCATCTCAGAGTACCTACACAAACTTTCACACTGCAAAAGTTAGACTAAATATCACAAAACACTTACCCTTTTTGTCTCTGCAAATAAACTCTGTTAGTCACAGTTCTTCTCCTTTGTGAACAATGTCATCGGCAGTAGTGGTGCTGTCTATTTACTTTCATCACGAGGAGGGACAATGGGAAGGACAGTCTGTGTTTGTGCGCCCTTGAGTTAGCAAAGCTCTGTACATTCTTTCTGCTTATGTTTCTTTACCCTTGGATGAGGTATAAATGAAGGCCATTTACCCAGCAGACCGCAGGTAACCAGGCAAACAAAGTTTTAAAATTCTTGGATTTGTCCATTTTGCAGTCATTATTAAAGTAAGTGTTCAATAGTCTGTACCCAGTTCACTCCTGTCTCATTTCTTGTGACTCTCAGGGAAGAATATCCAATGTGGTTTGTTCCAAGTCCTGAGGTCAATGTTCTAACACCCCACACAAAATTGTAGGCTCCACTCTGCTCCTCTCTAAAGATAATAGACATGATTAGTTCCACGAACTTTGTAAACTTTATCATATCACACAGCTATAATCACGAGTGCTGAAATGCAATGATTAAACACCTATTATGAGCTGCACTGTAAGGAAATATGTGTCTAATAATGACAGCTCCAACACACTAACTTACAAAATGGGCATCAGATTCTGAAGTAATAAAAATGATTCATGTAACCCCTGCATGTAACCTGGGCTTCCTCTCTCTATATGCTCAAATTACAGAACACACGAGTGAAAGTTATAGTATTTTTGGATGTAATTATAATGCTTCTAGAGCAATAGAGAACCTGTGTTAGCTTAAGCATACTGAATATAAACTTTCACAATAGACAATGAATGGAGCACATAAGAAGGGTTCATCTTGTCAGTCACTGTAAGGGAAAAGGACTGAGACAGATGTTTTACAGCTGCTAAACAGATTTGCAATGACATGAATTACAGCAGATGACTGGTTTGTAGTTTGTCACATGACACATGAATGAACACACACGCACATGTGTGCATGCACTTTGTACTTCAACAATTACAGACTGTAGTCTAATTGTTTCTCTGCATTCTTTGTTATCAGAGATAGTAGCTAATCTGCTGTTGCAGTTTATGTTGGTCATTCTGTAGTCCTCTACCAGGGGCCACAAGATGCTGCCCACAGGGCACTGCTGGCTGGATGTTTTTGATTGATGAACTATTTTCTTTTTTTTTTTTTTTTTGTAAATAACTTTTTATTGGGAAATTCTGTTCAAGACAAAGGAAATACAGTGACATTCAAAGATTCATATATCTTAAATAATGATCACACAAAACAATATAGATTGACAACTAAAAAAAAAAATACAAATCTTATCAAGAACTAGACTTCCATGAGATCACATTTTTTCCACAAAGTAACATTAAAGTCATTGATTTGTCCCTAAATTTAATTCCCCTTTTAATAATTTATTATTATTTATTTAACAATATCTTTGTTATTTATTTTGAGATAAAAACTATTTACATAAAGATGGGGAAGCTTACTCTTTAGTAAAAAGCGGAGAGAAGGACGGGAGGTCATGAGTTCTACAAAAAGTCTGGTCGCTGGGGTCTTATATATGCTAGCCATCTAGACCAGATCCGATAAAATTTGTCTGCTTGAATTCTTAGAGAATAGGTGAGTTTCTCCATAATAAAAATTTCATAAACGACATCGTACCACTCTTGAATTTGGGGAGGTTCAGAGGACAACCCTTTTCGAGTGATTGCCTTTTTACTTGCGGCTAACAAGGCACTTTTTTTATCACTTTGACACATACCCAAAGAAAGATTTCCCAAATAGAGAAAAGTAAAGTCAAAAGGTATGTTTAGTTGGAATATCTTACAGACAGCCTGATGGATATCCCTCCAATATCCAGTCAGCGCAGTACATTCCCAAAAAATATGGAAATGGTTTGCGCCATCCGAGCCACACATTCTCCAGCAGCTAGACCCTGAGCCCTGATGCCGTTTCTGCACAGGGGTAATAAAAAATCTAAGAATATTTTTCCAACAAAATTCTTTCCATAGTAGAGAACTTGTTGTTGCCCACTGATATTTACATATTTCCCCCCAATCATCCTCTGATAGTGACACATTCCCCTCTTTTTCCCATTTTTCTTTAATATATAATGTTTTATTGTCTTTGAGAATGTTAATCTCTTTAGAAAGCCTCGAAATGAGTTTAGGACATGAGCCTGTTTTAGTAGTGGCCCAAATAAATTTAAGAATTCCTGTCTCATGGGCTTGTGGGTTTACATGTCTAGACAGTTCGTTAAAATAGGATCGTACTTGAAAATATCTATAAAGATCCTTCTGTTCCAATCCGTATATTTCTTTTAGAGATTCAAATGATTGAAATACCCCCTTTTGTAAAAAGGTCAAATATGTTGTTAGACCCCTCTTAGCCCACCTTTTAAATGTATTATCTTCTTTGTTAGGGGAGAAGTCACTATCATAGGCACACCATCTCAACAATTTTACAGAATCATGTATCCCACTCAATGTAATTATCTTTTCCCAAATCTTCATAGTTAGGTTAATCCATGGATTCTCCATGTCCAAAAGGTGTTTCATTAATGTTCTATCAGCTATCATTGCTTCCGAGGGAAAATTTGCTGCCATTGCATTATCAATTTCCTTCCATCTTGCTGTATAATATTTATTGCACCAACATATTAAAGGTCTTATTTGGGAGGCATAAAAATAAACACGAAGGCAAGGGAGGGCAATTCCTCCATTCTCCTTTTCCTGTCGTAATGTGGTATATCTTATTCTAGGTTTCCTTCCCTGCCATATAAATTGCGAAAGCCATTTGTCCCACTCCCCAAATTGTTGATCTGATATTTCTATTGGTGAGGTCTGAAAAAGATAGAGTAATTGTGGTAATACATTCATTTTAATTGTCTCTACTCTCTTAATTAGTGTGAGGCATGGGATAAGATTCCATCTTTGCAAATCTGCTTTTATTTTGCCATTTAAGGGACCATAATTTACTTGAAATAGCTCAGACAGATCTTTTGGTAAAACCACTCCTAAGTATTTTGTATTTTTTGCCTGCCAATTAAATGGATATGCATCTGTGAGTGTTTTTGGTGGGTTATAATTCATTGTAATCACCTGGGTCTTTTGAATATTAAGTTTATATCCCGAAAGAAACCCAAATTCTTCCAGTGTGTTCTTCAGTGCCATGAATGAGTGAGTGGGTTGCCCTAAGTACATTAAAACATCATCTGCAAATAGTGCAATTTTTTGTTCAACACCATAGACCTCAATTCCCTTAATATCTTGTTTTTGTCTAATTGCTTGGCTTAAAGGTTCAATAAATAAAGAAAATAACAATGGGGACATCGGGCACCCTTGTCTAGTTCCTCGTTCCAGCACAAATGAGCTTGAAAGGTTCCCGTTTATTTTAATTTTTGCACTAGGTTTATCATATATTGTTTGAATTGTTTTGATAAACATGTGATGGAAACCAAATTTTTTTAAAACTTTATATAGAAAAGCCCATCTAACGGTGTCGAAGGCTTTTTCCGCATCCAAACTTAACAACATTGCTTCAAGTTTATTTTGATTAATGTATCTCATTATTTGTAACGTTCTCCTTATGTTATCCTGTGTTTGTCTTTGCTTTATGAATCCAGTCTGGTCCAAATGGATAAGATTAGGTAATAACTGCTCTATTCGTCTAGCTAGGATCAAAGTAAATAATTTGTAATCCAAGTTAAGGACACTAATTGGCCTGTAGTTCCCACATTCTGATTTGTCTTTTCCTTCTTTGGGTATAACTGAGATAATTGCTTCCCTCCACGATGGTGGAATTTCACCTGCTTCTATTACCCAATTCATAGCTGACAGCAACATTGGAGTAAGTTGTTCTTTGAGACATTTATACCATTCGGATGTATAGCCGTCTGTTCCTGGGGATTTTACTGGTTTTAATTTGGAAATGGCTAAATTTAGCTCCTCAACTGTTATCTGCCGAATAAGTGTTTCATTTTGTGAATCTGTTACTACTGGTAAATTCAATGTGGATAGAAACTTATCAATCTGTAGGTCATTTGACATAGGTGGTTGAGAGTATAGGTCTTTATAATAAGTGTTAAAGCTTTCTTGTATTTTCTCAAGTTTAGATTCCATCACTTTAGTTTTTGGGTTTCTAATTCTATATATAGTGTTATCTGCTTGCTGTTTTCGAAGCCTGTAAGCTAGAAGTTTTGCTGATCTCCCTCCCCCTTCATAATATCTTTGTTTCAAATACAGAAGTTTCTGTTGTGTTTCCAAAGTATACAGCTCATTAATTTCATGTTTTAATTTATTCATTTCTTGCTTCAGTTTTGTCTGAAAAGTTGTATAAGTTGTAGTCTGCAATCTTTTTAATTGTGCCTGTAACTGTTCTAGTTTCTGAGTCCTTTTTATTTAAGTTTTTTATTAAAAGAGGTTAGTTCTATTACTTTCCCCCTCATGATGGCCTTCATAGCATCCCATATGATGGATGGAGAAACATCCCCTTTATCATTTTGTACAAGATATTCTCCAATGTCGTTTTTTAATTTCTGCACAGGGTGAGGGTTATTCAGAATTCTGAATCCAAATTTAGATTCTTCTGGAGTAAGTATTCAACGATATTCAACTTGCAAGAAAATCAATATGATAATGAAAGAATTGGGAATAATAGATATCTGGAGGGAAACATATCCATCCAGTAGGGATTATACACACTACTCCTCTCCACACTCAACTTATTCAAGAATAGACTATTTCTTCCTTTTTAGCAAGGATAGATGTAAGGTGAGAGATTGCGACATTGGTACAATAGACCTATCTGATCATAAGTGCTTTTCCCATGGGTGGTGGGTCCAAGGTAGAGCGGTCCCATGTAGCTCTTTCGGGCTGAGCCCGGGCAGGACCCATGGGTAAAAGCCCGGCCACCGGACGCTCGCTGAGGAGCCCCTCCCCTAGGCCTGGTTCCAGGGTGAGGCCCCTAATCCTACTCCCATGGACCAAATGGTATAATTGTAAATTATATTTACAATAATATGACATTTACACTGGACTTTCAACTTATTATGTAGATCTACCTAAAAAGGCAATTTGTAGGTTTAAAGTTATTGACTGCAGTCTGCTATCCCCTTTAAAAAATGGAAAGAGACCACCATAAGACCACTGTTGACCAGAAATTATTAGGCTAGTGGTTCATTCTCATCACAGCAGTGGCACAAACATGACAGTCACATGTTAGTGCCTGATATGCCAGTATAAGTGTATCAGGTACAACAACAAATGTAATGTGATTGATATGACACTCATTTTTAAACATTTCTCTCATACTGAACAACCTGTAACATAGACTGTAGCACCACTGAACAACTGACTAAATCTGAGCTTTTCTAGAATACAGTGCACTGCCACTTTAGCTTCAAAATCACATTACATGTTGAAAATGACAAATATTGTGTTCATGTTGTTCCAGTTTTTAAATCACTCAGTGTTTCGTGACTAACCTTTTTGTGAGACATGAAGCTGTTAATATTTTAGCCAAAACATTCAGAGTTAATTTATCATTTTTTCTTTGTCACTGACAAAAAAATCTTTTATGTTAAATATTTTAACATAGGACAATCATTGTAATGCATTTATACAATTTAACCTGAAAAATATGCATCAAAATGTTTGTTTCCCATAGCAATAATATTTTAATTTATGCAGTTTATGTTGACAAATCATTAAAATAATAATTTAAAAACTAATAATTAAAATTTTTTTGTTTGTTAACGTACGTTAGGTAGGCGTACCTGACATAATGGGCACTGAGTTTATCTTACACTGTGTTGGAACCAAGAAGGTGTACATAATAAATATGGAACTTTTTTTGATGATAGAAATCATTCCAGTGCCATTTAGTCCCATTACATAAGCCTCACTCAGAGGTAGTCTCCCTCATTTGCAACAGATGGGAAAAAGCCACAAGACATACGCAGATATAACCGTGAAAGAGGTGTGCCTGGACTCTTTAACTGAACGAGGTTATTTGGACTGTAAAAACTGTCTATATGGACGGCATGAAGCAAAACTTTGTAGCCACACTGCCCCCTGCTGGCCGATCATAGACATGAGCGCATTATAGACATGACTCGCTGTGATCAGCAACGATATGTGACTGATTGATTTGATACACGTAGCAAGCTATTTGATACATTATAAACCGTTTAAATGAAAACCAGCAGAGAGAATTTAACACATGTGTCAAGCAGGTTGTGATCTGAAGAGTTTTAATCTTTCTTTAAGGGCTGTATGAGACTTTTACTGCGGCTTTCATAATCATACACCCCCTTCACCTCCCCGCTCCTCTACTCTCTGCGCTCCTCTCTCTCTGCCTGTTATTCATTTACTGAAGAAGTCCTTGACAGAACACGTGAATGTTTAAAGATTAAAATACGCCTGTTACTCACTCGTGACTCATGCGTGTTGTTTGTACAGTCGCTTTCCTGCCCATTGTTCAGAGGTGAATTGGAGGCACTTCACACACACATGCGATCAGTGTTCCTGAGACACTGCTGGTTCTGTGCTGCTCATTTTGTTCCATTAATGTGGAGTGTATTGTAGTGCAGTGCAGGACCGGAAAGCCCGTGTTTAATGACGTTATTTTGAGAGGTGGGTTTCGTAAACTGTCACTGCAAATAACACGTTGTGTGTTCTATCTGCGTTTGGCTCCCGTTCGCCGTTATTATTATGAGCTTTCATTTCTAGGGAACAGGTGGTAGGATGTTTAAACAGAGCTGCTCTGTTGTTCCCAGGTGCTCACCAAACAACTCAACACGACAGGTTTGACAAAGTGGCTTTGGATAGCGGGAAAGAGTAACCACAGGTGCTGGAGCACAGCGTCCATCGTTTATCTGCTGCTGATATGAATTATACTAACAAAGCTGTTAGTACAGGCTTCTGCCTCTTAGACAGGTAGTCACTGTTTTCATGGCTTACAGGTTTTGCTGCTTTGCTGAATATCAGCTCGTTATAGTCTTTACTGAGCAGAAGGCCAGGTAATGTTAGTCACCATGGCGGAGTGATACTGCAGTAAAATATCTAAACAAATAAACAAACAAACAAATAAATAAGGATAAAACAAACAAACTAATCAAAAGTATATATTTGCTGTAGTGGTACTGCAGTAAAATATCTAAATTAAATAAAAATAAAACAGGAGCAAAAATAGTTTTGGGTGTAGTGATACTACAGTAAAATATGTTAATAAATACAAACACACACACACACACACTCACAGATTTTCTAAGCCGCTTCTCCCTCAGGGTCGCGGTGGGGCGGGTGCTGGAGTCTATCCCAGCGGTCATCGGGCGGAAGGCAGGACACACCCTGGACAGGTCGCCAGTCCATCCCAGGGCATGTAAATAAATAAATAAACAATCTTCTTCTTCTTTCGGCTGCTCCCTTTACGGGTCGCCACAGCGGATCATCTGCCTCCATCCTGCCCTATCCACTGCCTCCTCTACTTTCAATAAACTAATTAAAAGTATATTTTGGTGTAGTGATACCATGGCGAAATATGTAAATAAATAAAAAAATATTAATAAACTATCAAAACATATGTGTTGGTGTAGTGATACTAAATATATATATATATATATATATATATATATATATATATATATATATATATATATTACACACTGCTCACAAAATAAAGGGAACACTTAAACAACACAATATAACTCCAAGTAAATCAAACTTCTGTGAAATCAAACTGTCCACTTAGGAAGCAACACTGATTGTCAATCAATTTCACAGCTGTTGTGCAAATGGAAAAGACAACAGGTGGAAATTATTGGCGATTAGCAAGACACACTCAATAAAGGAGTGGTTCTGCAGGTGGGGACCACAGACCACTTCTCAGTACCTTTCTGCTTTCTGGCTGATGTTTTGGTCACTTTTGAATGTTGGTGGTGCTTTCACACTCGTGGTAGCATGAGATGGACTCTACAACCCACACAAGTGGCTCAGGTAGTGCAACTCATCCAGGATGGCACATCAATGCAAGCTGTGGCAAGAAGGTTTGCTGTGTCTGTCAGCGTAGTGTCCAGAGGCTGGAGGCGCTACCAGGAGACAGGCCAGTACACCAGGAGACGTGGAGGAGGCCATAGGAGGGCAACAACCCAGTAGCAGGACCGCTACCTCCGCCTTTGTGCAAGGAGGAACAGGAGGAGCACTGTCCTCCAGCAAATGACCTGCAGCAGGCCACAAATGTGCATGTGTCTGCACAAACGGTTAGAAACCGACTCCATGAGGATGGTATGAGGGCCCGACATCCACAGATGGGGGTTGTGCTCACAGCCCAACATCGTGGAGGACGCTTGGCATTTGCCAGAGAACACCAGGATTGGCAAATTCGCCACTGGCGCCCTGTGCTCTTCACAGATGAAGGCAGGTTCACACTGACATGTGACAGACGTGACAGAGTCTGGAGACGCCGTGGAGAGCGATCTGCTGCCTGCAACATCCTTCAGCATGACCGATTTGGCAGTGGGTCAGTAATTGTGTGGGGTGGCATTTCTTTGGAGGGCCCTCCATGTGCTCGCCAGAGGTAGCCTGACTGCCATTAGGTACTGAGATGAGATCCTCAAACCCCTTGTGAGACCATATGCTGGTGTGGTTGGCCCTGGGTTCCTCCTAATGCAGGACAATGCTAGACCTCATGTGGCTGGAGTGTGTCAGCAGTTCCTGCAAGATGAAGGCATTGAAGTTATGGACTAGCCCGCCCGTTCCCCAGACCTGAATCCGATTGAGCACATCTGGGACATCATATCTCGCTACATCCACCAATGCCATGTTGCACCACAGACTGTCCAGGAGTTTGCAGATGCTTTAGTCCAGGTCTGGGAGGAGATCCCTCAGGAGACCATCCGCCACCTCATCAGGAGCATGCCCAGGCATTGTAGGGAGGTCATACAGGCACATGGAGGCCACACACAATACTGAGCCTCATTTTGACCTGTTTAAAGGACATTACATCAAAGTTGGATCAGCCTGTAGTGTGTTTGTCCACTTTAATTTTGTGTGTGACTCCAAATCCAGGCCTCCATTGGTTAATAAATTTGATTTCCATTGATGATTTTTGTGTCATTTTGTTGTCAGCACATTCAACTTTGTACAGCACAAAGTATTCAATGAGAATTTCATTCATTCAGATGTAGGATGTTATTTGAGTGTTCCCTTTAATTTTTTTGGTGTGTGTGTGTGTGTGTGTGTGTGTGTGTGTGTGTGTGTGTGTGTGTGTGTGTGTGTATATTTTTATATATATATATATATATATATATATATATATATATATATATATATATATATATATATATATATATATATATATATATATATATATATATATATATATATATATATATATATATATATATATATATATATAGCCTTTAAGAATGATGTGTGTAAATGAGCACTGTTCTGATTGGCTGTATTGTAGTTTTACTTTACTAAAAAACAGTCCTAGCTGAAAATCTCTTCACACCTTCAGTGTGAATGGGCGGAGCTAAACTTCTGTAAGCTGAATAGATAAATGCTTGTCAATGCACTAGAGGTGGATGATAATTTTCCTTTTGATGCGATACCAACTACTATAAAATACTAATCTCCTAATACCAATACTGATTCTGACACTTTTTAAATGTGGTATTCTTTGTGATTTTATCAGTAAAAAAGTGGACAAAAAATTGTCTTTGCATTAGCATTAAATAAACAGGTGATAGTATGAGGGAAGACTGATTGAGGGAGGGGAGAAAACTCTGAGAACTTGGGCCGGAGCTCCCCTTGAAACTGTGGTAGGACTATCACAGGAGTGAAGAACAGGGAGGGCGGTTTTGGGAACTGCAAGAACCTTGTCAGGGGACACAGAAGGTGTGAATTATAGGGTGTAAGATTGGACGGAGGAAGGGTTTCACGCTTCCTCCTCCTTCTCCTCCCAAACTTCAGGTATTCCATAACTCCATTAAGTTTCCGATCTCTTTGAGTTATTTTTAAAGAGTGAAAAAACAATGAGTTTGCGGCTATATCATTACTTTGAGCTCTGACATCCTAATATAATTGGGTTATGGAAACATATATCTATGCTCGGCATCTGCAAGAGAGGATGATCAGCTCTCCATGTATTTGCTGTGTAGGATGTTCAGCAGGCCCAGCTCAGCACGCCAGCTCTTAAAATCACCACTAGGCGGAGCCCCCGAGTCTGCTGGCAGGCAGACATGCAGTGGAGGGAGGCGTGAGGTATGCAGCAGTTTGGCTACTGCCACAGTTCTCAACGTTTAGAGACGCGAAACTCGTGAGTCGCTTTGTTTTCTTTTATGACGCTTTAGCTTTTCATCCATTATATATCTGTAGGCCGTCTCGGCTTTCCCGTTTCTGAGCGTAAAGGTTTTAAACACTCCATTCTCGGTTCATGACTCAGCCGTTTGATGTTGCAATAAGAATGTAATCTTGGCCTCTCACTCACTTCCAGAGAAATCAGGCAGCGACGCGAAACCCCCGCATACATAATTCATGAGCTCCAGTCTGCCATAGCACGTGTTTTCTCACCTCAGTCATTTTTTTTGTCGTGTCTGAGGTGTTCCTGTTTAAGTCTGGTAGTATGTGCTGCTGTGCTTCACATGCTGTAAGTGTTGAACTGTGAAGTCTTGTTGACTTATAAGGTAAGTAGACGAATTTAAAATGTAATGGCATTTTATATCAGTAGCCTTCATTTCTCCTTGTAATTCTTCTCTGTAGAAGGGAAAAACAATGTGGCTGATATTGCTTAACTGGAGAGCTGCTGTTGAGTGCCTTTCAGACTGTCAGCACTTGTGTTGTCATTTTGAAGTTGAGCGCTATCTAACATCTATATAACAGCTGGCAAACCTATTAAATGTGATTCAGGAAAATGCCACTGCCCAGTCTTCTCACACATTCCTGCTAGAGTGGTCAGGGAAGAGTTTCCACAAGGGAATCGGCCTTATTGTAGGGAAGAATGTGGTGGGTGCAGGGAGCCTGGAGGAAGAGCCACCCTGTGACTGCTGCAGAACAGAGACGTTTGTGTGTGCTGCTGGTTGGCATGACTCTCAGAGGGACTGTATGTGATAATGCTTTTCCAGTGAGTCAGCCACACTAGGAAGGCACTCCCTAGCCTTAGAAGGCCGGCTGGAGCCTATTACCAACCCTGGGTCCAGGACTGTCAATGTCGATTGTGTTAGTAATCGAATAGTCTACCGATTATTTTGGCATTTCGTTGAGCTTTTAAAAGGCCAGGCAATAAAAATGGACTAAAGTGGAACAACAGACCATGCACAGCCATTCAGAGATTCCAAAATATATTTTTAGAAAAAAGACAAGCAAAGCCCATGAAAAGACCTTTTGAAGAATTTAATATGCATTATCATCCAATGAACTGACAAATATGCATTGCAAGTTTATTGAGATGCTCTGTTTGAATGTATTATGTTTCTAGTTGGAGCTTAATGAAGTAATGAGAGGCCTGTTTTCATTAAACATTGTGGAGGATCTGCTGTAGTTGAACATCAGCTTCCTCATTATAGACAGAGAACTCCTACTGGATTGACTCATTTGCTGGCATTTCCTAATGCTCTTCTATTTCATATGCAGTGATCTTCCAGTGCTCTGAATAGTTAAGTGTTGCTCCCATCCAGTGTTTATAAAGGCTTGTACGCAAAAGGACTGTAGAGGAGGAGAAGACTTTAGGTAAGAGCTTGCTAGAGTTAAAAATATTGGTACACAACCGAAGTGCCCTCCCAGCCACCTGTCAGTCGCCTTCTTTCCACACACCTGATTGGACGGTTCATTTTTAGGAAGCCACCCCTCTGCAATAAATATTAGACCAGTTTTATCTTGATCGCAAAAGTGGCCTGGCTGGACATTTTTTCTTTGGACATGGTCTCTGTAGCTTCTTGCATTTAAATGGATGTATAAGATGTTTTTTGGTGTTCTTTGATCCTTTTAGTCCTTGGATTTCTGAATGTCTTATTTTCCTCAGTGGATTTGGATGGTAAGAGGGGAAAATGGGACAAGGAGGCTTGTCTGAGAGGAATTGGAGATTATTTGTGCTGTTACAGAGTGAGTCTGAGAGGGCTTTTTTTGGATTCTTGAATGTTCTGTTTTGATTCTGTGCTGACTGTGCACTATGATTCCAGCTTGTGCTGTAAAGAACTAAATAAACAAACAACAAAAAAAAAACAACAGTACAACAGAATGAGAAGAATAAGAAAAATCATAGTCTCCCAAAGGACCAAAATGAGAAAGAAAGAGAGGAAGAAGGAGACGGAAAGTTTCAAAGAAAGAGGAGACAGTAAAGGCTCTGCTCTGCTCACTTCGGTGTGGCCCCGCCCTCTCATTCCCAGTCCCTCCCACTTTGCCTGTCTTACTTTTCCTGTTAGGGAAGGGTTGAAAGGCAGCGCGCCAGGACCAGAGACGGAGTGAGCAAGGCACACCAGACGCTCTGAAAGTGCACAGCTACAGAGAGAAGCAGCAGCTGCAACCACAGCAAGCTTTCCTGAACATACTCTGATCTGCGTAGGAGCTTTGCTCTGCAAGACCTCCCTCTACCAGGTGAAGTTATCTACAGTAGGTTTATTACTACTGCTTGTTTTATTTTTACAGTGGATTGTTGAGGTGGAAGTTAAGTTAAAACAGAGGGCAGGGCACAAGCTGCATTAATGGATTCTGCCCTTTCAGTTTTGCTTTCCTCGGCATTGCAGAGAGTAAAGTTTTCCAGGTGGTGGGGGTAGGAGGAGGGGTGTGTCGTAAGGACACCTCATTGCAATGTCAGGAATTGTCTTTACAGCATGGTGTGAAGGAAAATGGGAAACTTAAATATATGGCTATGTCCATGGCTGTTTATCTCTGTATGGCATAATTTTGGATTCATAAGTGTTTTGCTTTATAATAAGGTTGCATGTCTGAGTGTAATGTGTTTAAACCATGTCGAAACATAACATCTGAAACTATTGAGATTTGAGTCAAATGAGGATGAACAAGTGTGCTTTACACTGAAGGCGTCAAGTTTTGCAAGTTGTTGGTGAAAAAATAAATATTTCGTCCTCTTGGTGAAAAAAAATGAAGGGCTAGAGTTGTTTAATTATATTTGATTTAACTCCAGACTTTTGCAGCTTACCGTCCTCTACATTTTTTTGTGTATGTAGCAACACACCTCACCACAATTATGTAAATTTACGTGGAGTTCCAAGGGTGTGGCACTGAAAATGGAGATGGTGGGTGGATGGACAGATGGAGGAGGAGGGAGGCGGAGGAGAAGTTGGAGTATATGAAAGATTTAAAGTTTTGCCTTGAATTAATATAAATTTTAAATAAATAATTTTTATGGTCTTTCACATGACTTTGGATATCTGTGTTAGATTAACATGCGATTTCTCAAAATCTGCACATCAGTTCAGAGCTGTAAATCTCCGTTCTTCTCTTCTCCATTTTTCTTTTTCATCCCTATCAATCCTACTTCTCTTTTTCACTCTTCTCCGTTCTTCTTCTCCATTCCTGTCTGTTCTTCTCTATTCTTCATTCTTATTCTTCTCTTATGCTTCTCTTCTGTTCTCCAATCTTCTTTTTTCATCCCTATCAATCCTTCTTCTCTTTTCCATTCTCCTGTCTTCTTCATTCTGCTCCTTTCTTCTTCATGCAGCTTCATAACAGCCCTTATAAGTCTAAAGACCAGTGATGGAGACTCCGGCTCAGAAGCGCAGCAGCCGTGGTGGAGCGACCACCGTGCTCTCGCCCGCCCGCATCACCCGGCTGCAGGAGAAGGAGGACCTGTGCAATCTGAATGACCGCCTGGCCGTCTACATTGACAAGGTGCGCTCTCTGGAGGTAGAAAACGCTGGGCTGAGGTTGCGCATCACCGAGTCGGAGACAGAAATCAGCCGAGAGCTGGGCGGAATGAAGGCGGCATATGAGACCGAGCTGGCTGACGCCCGCAAGACCCTGGACTCTGTGGCCAAAGAGAGAGCCCGGCTGCAGCTGGAGCTCAGCAAAGTGCGTGAGGACTACAAGGAGCTCAAGGCCCGGTATGAAAAGAGATAATACACTTAACAGTCTTAGAATAATAAATCATTTTATTTGCCAAATTCACTTGCATGTACTTAAATTAACCTTAGTAAAGGCTTTTAAAAATAATGCATAACAGTGTATAATCTAAATCCACAGTTTAGTAAATTTATTGAACATTGAATTGACTGTAGTTGTCTTTTACTGTTTCTGTATTTCAGAGGATCCAGTTGTCTACAGGAATTAATATTGCACTGTTCTTATGAAGTTTGTGTGCTTTAATTTCCTTTAGTTTCCTTCATAGCTCTTTTTTTGTGTGTCCATTACTGCATTACACCTTAAAGTGTAAGCAAACATGCCACTTCACATCTTCTGTTTCCTGAACATAAAACACTTTAAAATAACTGCCAAAACACATGTAGTTCTCCTATATCCTTCAAGCTACAGCGAACAGGAATTCCTTAAGCAGGAATTTGCCACTCACACGCTGTGCCTCTGGGGCTCTAAATCTTGTCCTTAACTAACTTTTTTCACTATGGCGTCAGTTATGGATTTCCCAGCTCTTTACGTTCAACACCTTCAAAATCGATTGCTGTATTTTATTGTGTAACGTGGTGGGAGTGTTGCCTGCTAGCTAGTACTACACATGCAGCTAGAGTACTATGCACTGTGAAGCCCTTCCCTAAGGCACATTGCAGCACATTACAACAGAAGTCTTGTAACCTCAGATGTGCAAGGCATCTCCCTACCTGCGGGGGCATGTGATCTAGGAATGATTCAGGAATGTAAGCAGAACTGTCTCACCACACCCCATCATGGCTACATGAGCATGTTTACTTTTCCTTCTTAAGTAAAGATGTGCTAAATAGTTACGCCAATTCAACTCAAACTTTTGCCCAAGCAGAGGGTTTTATTAGGAACTGTAGTCTCTGTATAGGGGTATATGATTATAGAAAAAATATAACAACTGATACTTCAGGAGTCTTTTGCAATACAAGATTTGCACAATGCCATGTCTAAAGAGTACAATCAGATAATGTGATAAATCACATCACAGTGCACTTTTCCAGGCATATCAAGTCAACAGTTCTAAAAACACTGACCAACAGCATGTTTTATTACAAAGAAGGCAAAGTTAGTCCTGTTTAATATGATTTATGCAGTGCAGTATTTGAAACAATGAATACGAATAATAAATAATTCTATTTATGTTCTTGATAGAAATGTTTTAATGTGGCTCTACTGGTTCATTTTTGTCTCTTTCAGCTTTTCAAATCTCAGCTAAATATTGTGGTGTTCAGTATTATGTTTTAATTATACTGTCATCTGCAGAGGCTTGAACACTCCTGAACAGACCATGTTTTTTTCAAAGTGAACATTTTCACTTTTTTCGTTTATTTGCTAAATTTAACAGATTGGAAAACTAACAAGAAATATATGTTAAAATGTGTCATAACTTTTGCATAGGCCACATTTTATATTTTATTTAATTTCAAGCTATTGCAAATTAATATATCCCACCGTTCTATCAAAAACTGTGAATACAGTGATTTATTAAACGTTTCACATTCCACTAAATCCAATGGCAGCCTTAATTATGCTCTCTTTGTAATTTAAAATGTTGTTCAGTGTTCATTAAGCAATTTTGACATCCACCATATGCTCAGATAAGCATACTGTGATGGGATGCTATTTACCAAACTAATGATAAATATTATGTTGGCTTCCCCAGCAAGAAAGCACATTATTTTCAAGAAAGCAACTGCAATCTGTGTCCACTTTGACACAGAGACTTTTTCCAAACCCAACCTCAAAATATTTGTTCTGTTTTGCCCAGAGGGAACATTTCAGGTGAATCAAGACCACGTACTGGAACTGGAACACATGAATTGTGTTTTACATACGCTTTCCTCAGTTCTTTTGCCTGCTTAGGAATATTTAAGCTTGGGTACACTAGATATGTAAATATGAAAACGGTGACTGCTTACAAAACTGCCACTGACTGTCAACATAGTGCATTTACAGCCATGGCAACACCTCCGGAAGATTAGAACATGCAGACAGGCAGTTTTCTATGTACTCATTCACTGAGCGCAAACATTGTCACATTATTAGAGTTTGTCTCACTGTCATTGAAGTAGCCTTCGACTGTGCCAGTGTGTGTGTAAACTGGGCGTGGGCCAGTCCTGTTAGGCGCAGACTTTGAAGCTAAACTCTCACAGGGTATTTGCATCCATAAAGAGTCATGGATGGTTATCTGAACAAAGATAGCACTGTGCAGAATTTTTCTGAGCCAAATACGATTGTTG